>NC_083596.1:6241692-6504192 GCF_027579695.1 Neoarius graeffei
ACCAGCAAAGAGTGCTGCTAGCAAAGAGATTTTGAAAGTATCCAAATGGAAAATCCCACCCTCTCCATTCAGCCTTCCCTCGAAAGCCACTCCTCCAAAACACATGAACGTGCACTGCCTGACTTTTTCTTCTCTAAGCAAAAACACTTGGCAGAGATTATTGTAATGATACTGATAGTGATTACTGCCTCTGTTCGTAAATTACATCAATTTTACATTGGGAAAGATACACGTATTCAAGCTCTCTGTTCAGATTATTCAGATTATTAAGTGTTCTAGATTGCATTTTCTTTAAAAAAAAAATAAACATGTACAGTATTTATAGGTCTCGTATCAAGGCTACATTAAAATATTGGATAGCTCAGGTTCAAAATCGTACGTAACTGAGACATACAAAACGCTGAATAGCTCATAATTCTGTCAGTCTAAATACTCATCTCATCTCATTATCTCTAGTCGCTTTATCCTTCTACAGGGTCGCAGGCAAGCTGGAGCCTATCCCAGCTGACTACGGGCGAAAGGCGGGGTACACCCTGGACAAGTCGCCAGGTCATCACAGGGCTGACACATAGACACAGACAACCATTCACACTCACATTCACACCTACGCTCAATTTAGAGTCACCAGTTAACCTAACCTGCATGTCTTTGGACTGTGGGGGAAACCGGAGCACCCGGAGGAAACCCACGCGGACACGGGGAGAACATGCAAACTCCACACAGAAAGGCCCTCGCCAGCCCCGGGGCTCGAACCCAGGACCTTCTTGCTGTGAGGCGACAGCGCTAACCACTACACCACCGTGCCGCCCTCAGTCTAAATACTGATGTATTTAAATGATCTCTGAACACAGCTGTTTGTGACTGAATGTGACGTTGATGACATCATTTTTCAGATGTAAACATGAAGACAGCCAGAGGTAATAAACACATCATTTATAATTAATATGCAATTCAATAATTTGCAAAACACACCACCTTCCAAGTTACTTTATTATGAATTGGACCTCTCTAAAATGTAGAAACAGTGAGACAATTATCAACATTTTCATGAGCGTACAAAACATACGCTGGGGGGGAGGGGGTTAATCAGCCGTGTACGCTTTTAAAATAGTTATAAAAATGTCGATCCCTCTTTGTATCAACGGCTATACCTCGTATTGACGGGTCTTGATCCGTGGCTATCTCAAGAGAAGATCGTCAATACAGCCCTATCTCACTCCAATGGCTCTAATTGCTGTGTTTGTACACAGCATGAATGCACAATACAGACGTTCCCTGGGCGTCCGACGGTGGCGCTGGCTGATACACACGTTCTGACGTTGCAGAACAATGGCGTCCCAGTGTGAGTGGTTCAATGAGCTGGAGATTTATGTGAAAAATAGGCCAGACACAATACATCGGTCCCCGAACAATGAATACTGCCACTTCATCAATGTGTTCCATTTCGTCAACCACAATTTAAAACGGTCTGAGGCAGTCAGCGCTGGATAAAACCTTTGGAAAAGGTTGAAAACTGATGGTCTGAATGCTGGCCAATGTGCATAGTATCAACAAGGTCGTGAAAGGATGGAAAAACTCAAAGTGCGGCCAAAGAAAACTATTGTGGACCTATTTCAAAAGGTTAGTTTGACTTTTCTTTGCTTCTGAGGGTAATTTTGGAAGGCTGGCCACGTCAGTGTGGAAAGCTACTGCGTGTAGCTAGGCCGTAGCTAGTAGAGATGCGCGGATGGCGGTTGCAGCCGCGGAGTCCGCAGGTAATCCGCGGATCGGGCGGGTGAACTAGCGAAAAATAAAAATTTTTGCTGCTGAAACATCAAGACAGTGAAGAACATAAACAGAAAAGAGGGAGGCCAGGCAATAATATCAAGGACTAAAAATTGTTCCTGTGGTTTCTATATTTTGTTCCTGTGGTTTCTATTTTTTTGTGAATAAACAAGATCTTTTTTTAATACAGAAAAATCAACATTTTATTTCGTACACTTTGGGGAGGGGGGGGGAGGGGGTGGTTAAAAAGTGTACGTTTTGTACACTCATGAAAATGTTGACAATTGTGAACGGCCCCTTAGCAAAATGTAGCTAGCTGTCCTTCAGTTTTTCCTCCAGATCCACACGTCTAAAACATACCTATAAACACCTCACTGTACTTTGAGATTTTTGAAATACCAGACAACACGATCAACTGGAAAGTAGAGACATTTCTTTGATTAGATCAACTGAACATTGGTCATGTGTTGTTTACTTTTAATCACTGTGATTAATCACTAAAACTGCTGATTAAATACCCTGAATGGAAGATGCGGTTTATTTTGCCGATTATATCTTAATTATGCAAAAATGCGCCTGTCTTTATTTGTACTCACTGATCTTATTAGATGACCAGCTGAAGTGGCCACGCCCCACATCCATTAAAATAAAAAACGGTGCTATTATGAATTATTCTATCCACATTCACTGGATATGAGCAATCGCGCATTCTGATTGGCTACTCTGCTACTAGGATATCAGTTCCTATACCATAAGGACAGAAAAACAAAATGGCGGAGTGCATCAAGTCAGATATACTATATATCATTTTGTTATCAAGTATTTAAAAGAAACAGAAATAGCTAAAAGAATATAGGTTGGGGTTTTTCCCCTCCAATATCACCTGTTCCATACTTCAGACCAGTTGGTGGCGGTAAAGCACCTTTAAGTTGGTTTGGCAACCACCAAAAAAACCCTAAAGAAGAAGAAAAAAATGGCGGAGAATGTTACTGAACCGACCAAGGATGAAATAGAAACTCTAATCGAAAACAACCCCCCAAAAAAAATAATAATAATAATAATCAAGGTATTGGACAGCTACATTATAGTGAACCAAGCATGCACCTAATCCAGTCCTCTTTTATTCTACCCACATTCGCTGGATATGAGCAATCGTGCACTCTGACTGGCAACTCTACTACTAGGATATCAGCTCATATACTGTGAGTAGAGAAAAACAAAATGGTGGCACGTGTTGCTGAACCAACCGAGGACAAAATAAAAACTACTTGAAAACAAACCCACCCCCAAAAATAATCAAATTATTGAATAATTACATCATAGTGAATCAAGCATGAGCCTAATCCAGTCCTCTTTTATTCTATCCACATTCACTGGATATGAGCAATGGTGCGCTCTGATTGGCTACTCTACTACTAGGATATCAGCTCATATACCGTGAGTAGAGAAAAACAAAATGGTGGAGCGTGTTGCTGAGCCAGCCGAGGACGAAATAAAAACTCTACTCAAAAAAAAAGCAGCATAATATGGAATGAAAATATTTGATGGTAAAAGAATGTATCTTCTTTTAAAATTATTTTTCAAGAATTATTATTATTATTATTATTATTATTATTATTATTATTGCAATTTCCACAAATTGCTCCTGTCATTTCGCCAGTTTGTTTACATTCTAAGCGGAAATTATTTTGTCGGATGTTTTGTATGAAGTTTTTATTTATCGAATTTGCAAAAAAATACAAATAAAAATGCTCTGTTTCTCAAAATCTAGTGAATGTGGATAGAATAAAACACTTGTTCCACGAAATCGAGTCATACATGAGCTGAAAGCCGACATATTTAACAGTGGAATAACTGTTAAATATTCAGAATGGTTCTATAGAAGCTTGGATTTTACTCGAGAAATATTCCAGAAATGTGGCAATACTGATCTCTCATCAAACAACAATTCAAACTTCTTGTTTAACTCTGGCATTATATAACACAGGCCCACATTTTGGTCATTTCTCTCTTCCTTCCTGTTCATCTATTCTCCTCTGTTCATACTTGTTGTGTACAGAAGCTCAGAAGCCTCCACAGACACACACACACACACACACACACACACACACACACACACACACACACACACACACACACTTCTGCTTCAGCCTTGTGTTTGACAGCTAGACACATAAAGGAAGAGTTTCACAAGCCGACTTCAAACACAGAGTGCAACCTGGAAGCCGTCAGCCCTCCGGAGCCGATTCGTGGCTCTCGCAGAGGGACGAACTCTAAAACAAGCAAAACACACTGATGTTATTGACATGACAAAACTGAGAACTCTGAGTTTCCATAGACTCAGTGATGCAAAATATACAGAGTCTTTGCCATATTTATGGATGTCTGCCTCGAGCTATTTACTCAATCACAACACGATCACAGGGGCAGCTACACACCTGATAGCGTGCGTCCCTGTATCTGAATCAACAACATATTGAATCTGTTACACTGTTACTGTCACGTGACATGACATTTACACTTTAAGTGTCGAAACAGCAAAGCTTTCTGCACGTATTCTACCCTAAAAACGTTATGCATTATGCAAAAAACTAGCACACATGCAATATTTAAGCACCATGCAAGTCACAAAGTGTGTTTTTTTTGTGCTTTCTCATGCATACTTTAAACTTTTTCATTCTCTTATATATTCTTTATTTATGAGCAAAATGTGTACTAATGATACTGGAGGAATTTAGTGAAATAACTATCCAGAGAAACCGTGCTGAGAAAGCCAGTTCTTTTGAGCGCTTGGCGTTTCTCATGTTTTACACCTCGGTGCTGTTGAACTCTCGATTCTGATTGGTCAAAAGATCTTGACTGATGTTCTATAACATGAAACGTAACAGGACGAATAATAAACAAATTAAAAACGCTTCATCATTTGACAAAGAATGTACAATTAACAGTTATTCCACGAAATCGAGTTGTATTGCACATAAACTGATAGTCATAAGCTATAATCCATGTATGACGAGATTTCATGGAATAACTGTTTTATTCTATCCACATTCATTGGATTTTGAGAAACAGATCATTTAATTTTTTTTTTTTGCAAATTCGATAAATAAAAACTTTATACAAAACGTCTGACAAAATCATTTCTGCTTAGAATGGAAACAAACCAGAGAAATGACAGGAGCGATTTGTGAAAATTGCGATAATAATAATAATTCTTGAAAAATAATTTTTAAAAAAGATACGTTCTTACCATCAAATACTTTCATTTCATATTTTGTTGCTTTTTTTGTATTTTTTGTGGATTTGTTTTCGAGTCGAGCTTTTATTTCGTCCTCAGTTGGTTCAGCAACACGCGCTGCCATTTTTTTTCTCTACTCATGGTATATGAGCTGATATCCTAGTCGTAGAATAGCCAATCAGAGCACACGATTGCTCATATCCAGTGAATGTGGATAAAATCACTGTTTCTGTTTCTATAAGGAATTGTTTATTGCGTCATTGCTTTGTAACAGACATTATTACATCTTCCATGACTGTTTCTCTTCAGCCTGATTAATTGCATATTTTTATTATGCAATTACATTATAGCAGCTATAAACAATCGATCGGTGAGGGAACGATTGTTTGCAGCTGCTATAATGTAAGTGATAACAGGAACAGGAACATAAAAAGTGCTCCATGACATGTCATTGTGTTCAAAATTTTAAAAACACGTCATTGCTGTGGTTTCAGAGGAATAAAACACCTTGGTGAGTGCTGTAAAAGGAACATAATCAACTTCACACCATCATAAGCATGAAGATGTTACAAAGCCAGAATAGAATTTTGCCTTATTTTCCTCTAACAGCACACAGTGAAGTGTATTCTTTCTTATATATGAACATTACAACATTACACCATCAGCATCTGACAAACTCATGCTTTTTTCCATGATTATAAAAACCCATTGAGTGGCATCAGATTGGCACCGAGCCCTATTCAAGTGCTCTTTTTCTTCCGATTTTATTGTCTATTCATAAAGATTGAGAGAAAAACGAGGGAGGAGGGTGCCCTTTAACGAGCCCCGGCATGAAAGAACAGCCCTGAAGCTCTCAAAAGCCTGGCAGAAGGAGGAATCGGACACAGCCTTGAGTTCGCCTTTCTTTAGTCGGGCGATCCACAGACCCTTGTTTTTTGTCGAGCAGAGACCTGGTGAAAAGGAGCGAGTCTATAAAGCTGACCTGAATAGAAGAGCAAATCAAAGCAGAGACAAGTTCCACTTCACTAAACCATGGAAGCTGCCACCGAGAACCATTACAGGCTGATTCATTATAGCGAGACTGACATTAAAATAGAAAAATAGCCACAAATGCATTACAAATCCTGAATTTATTTAAAGTACATAGTCACCTTGTTTTTATTATTTATGCTAGTATAAAATATTACAGCTCGTTAGCAAAACGGGAATCATTCGGTACGTCGCCAGCTAAGCAGCTTGCTTTTAATTTGCCTTGTGTTAGTATTTTAAAGTTGATTATCCTGATGAAAAAAAAACAGCATGTCGACTGGTCATTAATCTCAGCTGGTCAGGTTTAACGATTTTAGAGGCATTTCAGACACTTACAGACTGGTTCTAAGTGGTCATGCTGGTTCTAACCAATTAGGCTGGCTCTGACTAGTCATGCTGGTTCTAAATGGTCAGAACTGGTCATGTTGGTTCGAACCAGTCAGGTTGTTTCTAAGTGGTCATGCTGGTTCTAACTACTCAGTCTGATTTTAGCTGGTCAGGTTTGATGGTTTTAGAGAAATTTTGAAATTTTGGACACTTACCAGACTGGTTCTAACTGGTCGTGCTGGTTCTACGCTGGTTCTAGCCAGTCAAGCTGGTTCTAGCTGGTCCTGATGGTTCTAAATGGTCAGATTGGTTCTAATTGGTCAGACTGGTTCTAGCTGGTCAGGCCTGAGTTTCCCAAAATCATCGTAGCACAAAGATCATCGTGAAATGGTACAGCGAGCAGCACAATGAATGCTCTCTCTCCTAGTTAAGATGCGCTTAGCGTTAAGAGGCTTTTGAGAAACCCACCCCAGAATGGTTCTCAGCAGGCAGGCTGTTTCTAACTGGTCATGCTGGTTCTATAGTGCTTTGAGCCAGTCAGATGGCTGTAACTGGTCATGCTCATTCTAAATGGTGAGACTGGTTCTAATTGGTCAGACTGGTTTGAACTGGTCATGTTGGTTCTAACTAGTCAGTCTGGTTTTAGCTGGTCAGGTTTGATGGCTTCAGAGAAATTCTGGGCTTTTGGATACTTACCAGACTGGTTCTAACTGGTCATGCTGGTTCTAGCCAGTCATACTTGTTCTAACTGGTCAGGCCTGAGTTTCCCAAAAGCATCGCAGCACAAAGATAATTGTTAAATGATAGAGTGAGCAGCACAATGAACACTCTCTCCTAGTTAAGATGCTCTTAGCGATAAGAGGTTTTTGGGAAACCCACCCGAGAATGGTTCTAACTAGGCAGGCTGTTTCTAATTGGTCATGCTAGTTCTATACTGGTTCCAGTCAGACTGGCTTTAACTGGTCATGCTTATTCTAAATGGTCAGGGGTGGGTTTCCCAAAAGCCTCTTAATGCTAAAAGCATCTTAACTAGGAGAGAGAGCATTCATTGTGCTGCTCGCTGTATCATCAGCAACCAGAGGAGCCTGTTCAGTGACAGAATGCTCCTTCCCAAGTGCAGGACGAACAGACTTAAAAACTCCTTTGTCCCTCACGCCATCAGACTGTACAACTCCTCTCTGGGGGGGAGGAGGGGTAACAGGAGGACAGAGGATGGGAAGGAGCAGTAGCCTAGCCTGACAATAAGCAATACCGGACAATGTGCAATATAATGTGCAATATCTCTCCTGCCGCCGCGCCCCCCCTTTTTTCCCCCTCCTTCCCCCCTTCCCCATATCTTATTCTTTTTATATTTGTATATGTAAATAATTTATTTTAATTTATCTAGACGTTCTCTCTATTTATTTTCTCTGTTTATCTGTAATGATGCTGCTGGAATCTTAATTTCCCTGAGGGAACCCGCCCAAAGGGATCAATAAAGTTTTATCTAATCTAATCTAAACTAGGAGAGAGAGTATTCTTTGTAATGCTCACTCTACCATTTAACAATGATCTTTGTGCTACGATGCTTTTGGGAAACTCACCCCAGATTGGTTCTAACTGGTCATGCTGGTTCTAACTAATCAGAGGTGGGTTTCCCAAAAGCTTCTTAATGCTAAGAGCATCTTAACTTGGAGAGAAGGCTGCACGCGCTACCATTTAACAATGATCTTTGTGCTGCGATGCTTTTGAGAAACTTAGCACAGTCTGGTTCTAGCTGGTCAGACTGGTTCTAACCAGGCTAACTGGTTATGCTGGTTCTAACCAAACAGGCTGGGTCTAGCTGGTCAGGTTTGATGGTTTTAGAGAAGTTTTTGACTTTTGGATATTTACAGACTGATTGTAACTGGCCGGGCAAGTTCTAGCTGGTCTGGCTGGTTCTTACTGGTCAGACTGGGGGAAAAAAAATCACACTTCAGATCTCACTGTGGCAGCGGGGGCATGGTCAAGCGTCGGTCTGTGAATGGAAGGCAGAGTCAGGGAAGGTAAGTGGCAGAATCACTGCACCTGATGGGAAGTAACCTGTGTTTGTGTGTCTTCCCCAGTGACCGCAATTTATAAGAGGAGAGGGAGAGCAGAGGAAGGGAGCTCTCTCCCCAACCAGAATGCTTGTGTGTGGGTGCATGTGACTGGGAGAGTGTAAAGTGAAAGCTGAAAAGCTAAAATAAAAGAGTTTGAGAGAACTCAGTTCTGGCCTGCCGTGCTTCTGTGCTCCACCCACCTTAAACCATTTCTACACTCACCATTTCTGAAATGTTGTCATTTGACATCACCATACAGTGGTGTTTGAAAGTTTGTGAACCCTTTAGAATTTTCTATATTTCTGCATAAATAGGACCTAAAACATCATCAGATTTTCACACAAGTCCTAAAAGTAGATAAAGAGAAACCAGTTAACAAATGAGACAAAAATATTATACTTGGTCATTTATTTATTCAGGAAAATGATCCAATATTACATATCTGTGAGTGGCAAAAGTATGTGAACCTTTGCTTTCAGTATCTGGTGTGACCCCCTTGTGCAGCAATAACTGCAACTAAACGTTTGCGGTAACTGTTGATCAGTCCTGCACACCGGCTTGGAGGAATTTTAGCCCGTTCCTCCGTACAGAACAGCTTCAACTCTGGGATGTTGGTGGGTTTCCTCACATGAACTGCTCGCTTCAGGTCCTTCCACAACATTTCCATTGGATTAAGGTCAGGACTTTGACTTGGCCATTCCAAAACATTATCTTGATTCTTCTTTAACCATTCTTTGGTAGAACGACTTGTGTGCTTATGGTCGTTGTCTTGCTGCATGACCCACCTTCTCTTGAGATTCAGTTCATGGACAGACGTCCTGACATTTTCCTTTAGAATTCGCTGGTATAATTCAGAATTCATTGTTCCATCAATGATGGTAAGCCGTCCTGGCCCAGATGCAGCAAAACAGGCCCAAACCATGATACTACCACCACCATCTTTCACAGATGGGATAAGGTTCTTATGCTGGAATGCAGTGTTTTCCTTTCTCCAAACATAACGCTTCTCATTTAAACCAAAAAGTTCTATTTTGGTCTCATCTGTCCACAAAACATTTTTCCAATAGCCCTCTGGCTTGTCCACGTGATCTTTAACAAACTGCAGATGAGCAGCAATGCTCTTTTTGGAGAGCAGTGGCTTTCTCCTTGCAACCCTGCCATGCACACCATTGTTGTTCAGTGTTCTCCTGATGGTGGACTCATGAACATTAACATTAGCCAATGTGAGAGAGGCCTTCAGTTGCTTAGAAGTTACCCTGGGGTCCTTTGTGACCTCGTCAACTATTACACGCCTTGCTCTTGGAGTGATCTTTGTTGGTCGACCACTCCTGGGGAGGGTAACAATGGTCTTGAATTTCCTCCATTTGTACACAATCTGTCTGACTGTGGATTGGTGGAGTCCAAACTCTTTAGAGATGGTTTTGTAACCTTTTCCAGCCTGATGAGCATCAACAACGCTTTTTCTGAGGTCCTCAGAAATCTCCTTTGTTCATGCCATGATACACTTCCACAAACGTGTTGTGAAGATCAGACTTTGATAGATCCCTGTTCTTTAAATAAAACAGGGTGCCCACTCACACCTGATTGTCATCCCATTGATTGAAAACACCTGAATCTAATTTCACCTTCAAATTAACTGCTAATCCTAGAGGTTCACATTCTTTTGCCACTCACAGATATGTAATATTGGATCATTTTCCTCAATAAATAAATGGCCAAGTATAATATTTTTGTCTCATTTGTTTAACTGGGTTCTCTTTATCTACTTTTAGGACTTGTGTGAAAATCTGATGATATTTTAGGTCATATTTATGCAGAAATATAAAAAATTCTAAAGGGTTCACAAACTTCCAAGCACCACTGTATATCTAGCTTTTGATAAGCTGATTTCCCTCCATGTTAGGATTAATAGTTCATGAAAAAGATTTATCAAATTAGAAATATTAAGATGGACTTTAATGTCATGTCCCAACATAACAATCTCTAACAATTTCCATCACAAGGTTTGTTTAGGTTTTAGGATGAGCTACAGATTACTATGGCCGCCTCTGATTAATTCATGGCCATGTACAGTCTCTTGTCACATCTATAAAAGCGTGTAAGCTGAAATGAACATCATCATGAGGTTCATTGTCATGAGATGCTATTCATCTCATCTCATTATCTCTAGCCACTTTATCCTGTTCTACAGGGTCGCAGGCAAGCTGGAGCCTATCCCAGCTGACTACAGGCGAAAGGCGGGGTACACCCTGGACAAGTCGCCAGGTCATCACAGGGCTGACACATAGACACAGACAACCATTCACACTCACATTCACACCTACGCTCAATTTAGAGTCACCAGTTAACCTAACCTGCATGTCTTTGGACTGTGGGGGAAACCGGAGCACCCGGAGGAAACCCACGCAGACACGGGGAGAACATGCAAACTCCACACAGAAAGGCCCTCGCCGGCCACGGGGCTCGAACCCAGGACCTTCTTGCTGTGAGGCGACAGCGCTAACCACTACACCACCGTGCCGCCCTGAGATGCTATTAGAACATCATAACACACACTGCTGCGGTGTTACACAGTGAGTGCTTCAAATGTTTCAAACACTTTTTACAAGTAGCGCAAGTCAGACGAGCTAAGGAATAAAATCAAAGTTCCATATTTTCCTAATATCCATTCATGGTTCCATGTGGTCCATTTGTCTACTAAAAACCCTGAAGATAATTCATCTACTGTGTGGTAATGGCTTCTTAGCTGTGATTTCATGCTGATGTACCGCCTTCTGAAACAGGAAGTCAGACTTGTGTCATGTTCAACTGCCATCCACATCAGCCAATAGAGTTCAGGATATGCCACACCCCCAATGAATCTAAACAAAACTGACAGTAGCTTAGCAGGAAAACTAAACATGGAGAACAGCTACAGGATTAATGAGAGCCTTTTATTCACTGTTACTGATGAAGAAGCCCTGACGGTGTATAAAGCCAGAATTGCATTCTTGTTCAGTTTGAAGAAGTGAAACTCCAGGTTTGAAAAGCTTCAAGCTGGTAAAACATGTCCAAAAACCATCTGTCATGTACAAGTTTCACATTCTTTAAAATGAATGAACTCATAATACGTTTCTCAACAGACAGCAGCCCGAACTCAGGGTCGCAGCGGAGACTCTGCAGCTTTGAGACGGCGATGCTACCCACTGTACCACCATGCCATAGACATGACAGATGATCACTGAAGAAAGTCCGTATCTTATTTCAAGGGGAATATGCACTAGAAATCTCCGTTATGTAAACGAAAACACTAGGAGTCCATGGTGTATTATTTAATATAAATACTTTGTTATGCAGGGGCGGCATGGTGGTGTAGTGCTTAGCGCTGTCGCCTCACAGCAAGAAGTCCGGGTTCGAGCCCCGTGGCTGGCGAGGGTCTTTCTGTGCGGAGTTTGCATGTTCTCTCCGTGTCCGCGTGGGTTTCCTCCAGGTGCTCCGGTTTCCCCCACAGTCCAAAGACATGCAGGTTAGGTTAACTGGTGACTCTAAATTGACCGTAGGTGTGAATGTGAGTGTGAATGGTTGTCTGTGTCTATGTGTCAGCCCTGTGATGACCTGGCGACTTGTCCAGGGTGTACCCCGCCTTTTGCCCGTAGTCAGCTGGGATAGGCTCCAGCTTGCCTGCGACCCTGTAGAACAGGATAAAGCGGCTAGAGATAATGAGATGAGATGAGACTTTGTTATGCACTTGCTTCTAAGGCCTGGTTTCCACTTTAACTTTCATGGTAAAGCGCATACTCGCATGCATACTTTGTGATGTCCACTAGATGGTGCATCACAGGCAAGACGTCCATGTTCGTCAAGTTTCCGAGTCATGAAATGTTTAGCAATTTCATATCCAGCGATATTAAACACACTCTCTCTCTTTTAAACTTTTTGCTGTCGTCATGATTGTCATCATGAGCTGTGTATCAATTTGAAAAATCCGTCTGGCTGTATTCGATTTGAAAACAGACCTTTTGTTAGGACTGAAGGTGACACAAGAGGCATTTAAATTTAAACATTAACCATGTTAATACTCAACGAGACCATCAATGATGGCGTAGCTCACTCCGGTGCCGTCTACTCCAGAAGGAACTATCTAAAGTGGGACACCTTGCGCAATACATGCTGTAAGCTATAGACACTATATACAAGCTATATATAGCAGCGATAGTTACCCTAGGAATACCAACCTATTTGCCAGAAAGAATCCAAAACGGTGAGGAATTGACCAAGAAGAAGCAATTTTTGTTGAATTGCTCATTAAGGTTTAATTAGTCCATAAGTTCATGAATAATTGTAATGAAGCAAATCTGGATAGAAGTTTTATGCACCCCAACCTTCATGCCAGAAAGAATCAAAATTGGTGAAGAATTGAGAGAGAAGAAGCGATTTGTGTGGAAACTGCTCATTAGGGATTGATTAATTACTCCATATCTTCATTATTAATTACAATTAATTTGCAGATTTGTGTAGAAGCTATATGCACCCCAAGGAGACCTATACATTCCTGCCAAAAAGAATAAAAATCGTTGAAGAATTGAGAAAGAAGAAGCAATTTTTGTGAAACGTGGATGACGCCCAACGGACGACGGATGACACACAATGGCATAAACTCATCGCCTGTTGGCCGGATGCTACTACTGTAGTATTAATTTCTATGAACGTACACAAGCGATGCTCAAAACGACGCAGGATAGATGCGGCAGCCAGCTTGCGTACTCGTATGCAGTATGTAGCGAAAAACAAGTATAACCCAAGCTTAAGTGGAGTCGATCTCACCTCAGAAGATCCACATCGACTCAGTCTGTGGTGGTTGAATGGAAACAAAACCAGTGGGGTTTCTCTGACACACTCCCTCTCAGCAGCACCAAGTGGAGTTAAGAGTTTTAAGTAGGAAGTGAAGTGGAGGGGAGGAGAGCCAGCCAAGGGAGACCCTCAGCTCCTGACTCATACTCTGAGCTTCCCTCATCAGCCTGAACGAGTCTCTGCTGGCTTAAGGACAAAGAGTTTGTAAAGATGACGTGAAACTTTTACAACAAATTAAGCTTCAGAGGTCTTTTCACTCATTTTGATTCTCTGACATACTCTCTCTCTCTCTCTCTCCCTCTCTCTCTCTTTGCAATGAACTCTACAAAAGTTCATGTTCACATGCTGTGGCATTGGAGCTCGCGAGTGAAAAAGGCCATTCATACACAAATTGGAGTTCGTTAATTGCTAAATGAAATCAGCTGTAATCCTGGGAAAAGCCTGAACTGAGTCAAAGCGTCACTTTGAACCAGCGACATTAGCTTTATATCAGGGTGGTCAAATAACAGCTCGGTGTCTGATATCTCTGTAAAAAAGAAAAATCCAGAAATGATAAACAGTTGGATGCTATAATTATTATTGTATTATTAATCGTTATCATGATATCTACCTTGGCAACGTTCATGGGTTGAAGATAAAAAGTGGTAGCAGGGTTAACGAGAATCTCGATGATCCAAAATATATATATACGTATATTTCCTCCAAATTGATGCAAACACTCTTTGACGCATTATTATTCCATTACTGTTCACTGGGAAATTATACCGTTATCACCACGAACATCAGAGATCCCCAATCTCCTCCTACTTTTATTATTATGCAACAGGATGTGGACGCAGGTAATCAAGTATACCAATAGGGACCAATAGTTTTGCATTCAGATTAGTACTTGCAGGTAGATCAACCACTTTTGCTAGCTTATTACATAGCATGCTAGTAGCTAGAGGAGAGGAAATAGCTGGCTAGTTATACAAGCTCATGCATTGCAAAGAACCAAAAGAAACACAAATTGGTTCTACGATGTGGCGACATGCTGTAGCTGTTTGCTGGATTAATAATGCGGTTATTACAAAGTATGTTAAGCAACGTGATTGTGTCAACTTCCTGTTTCGAGTTTGGTGATGATTGGGAAAGGGTTGCTATGGTTACTGATATATAAAACCAGACTTCCTGGAGGACTGGCACTCTAATTAGCTGATCTTTGTTGTGCACTGGGAACATCGAGGAAAAAAAATGGACGTGTCAGACGTGTTATCCTGTATGGCTAAAAATCTTCGTATATACGAGGTATATATAAGATATTCATGCACAATGACATGCCGTGCATCCACAAAGTGCTGTTCTTCAGTGTTGCTATGACAGGAAAAAAAACAAGGAGATGAAACTAGTACCAATCGTTCTGCAAAAAAAACTGCACAATTGATTCATGGTTCAGAAGGAATTCTTCCATGTGAAAGCCAACCTGTGATTAAGCCCCGCCCCCAAATGAGCCCAGAATTGGTGGAACCAAAGTGTGAACGCGGCCTAAGTGAATGGTCATTTTGTTCATTTATATATTTATATCAGTGTACGTAGATGGAGCTCATCCCTTCGTGTAGGTCTTGTGTTCATTGTTTCATTGTGAGCTGATACATTTGCATTTGCATTTGCACACTACATTCCCGTCAGATGAGGTGTAGTTTCACCTCTTGCAGTTTCACACCTCAAGTGTGAAAACAAAATGTGCTTTTAAAAAGAAAAAAAAAACTTGCTGGTGCACATAAAAGCAGGATATAAAAAAACATCACACATGTTGTACATGATGCTCAGGTGTATTATATGAAATATGCACATTTGAGAGACAGACAGTACGGCCACATCAATCCAGAAATGCAAACGCAAATAAGAACACAAGTGAAAGTACATTTGGAAAGATTTTTTGCTTCTTTTTTTTTTTATTTAAAAAAGTGTCCACTTACCGTTGGACATTGCATTATCTCCGGGCTGGTGGTGTCTGGAGAAGCAGCATGGTTCGCTTGAGCAGCCTCTGTGGGGATAAAGACAAAAGAGTCACGGGCTGAGACTGTACCCTTGGAGAACATCTCTGCATCTGTGCTTTCTTCTTCTTCTTCTCCTCCTTCTTCTCCTCCTTCACACAGACACACATACAAAGTAGAAAAAAACACAAGTTTGTCCACCAAGTAGCTTTGTAGCTCTCGCAGTCTCTCTTTCTGTCTCAGCAGAAACAGAGGGAATTCCGTGAAGGAAGCGGTGCGGAGAGAAGGAACTCCACTCCTCTTTTCTCTCTCAGTCCATTATCTCTGAGTTTTGCGCGCTCCTGGGCTGTTGCTGTGGAGACAGTGGCTCGGCCCGGCCGCAATGTCCTTTTAAGCGTTCCTCATAAAGGGCCGCATTCAGCCTGGGACACAATGCAGCGAGACTCCCTCACGCTCCCTACCTCTCTCTCTCTCTCTCTCTCTCTCACACACTCCCTGGCTAGCTCTCACACTCATTATCTCTCTCTCATAGACACTTTCTCTCTCTCTCTCTCTCTCTCTCTCTCTCTCTCACTATCTCCAACACTCTCTTGTTCTTTGTGGCTTTCATTTGATCCTGAAACTCAAAGACATGCCTTGCACTTTATTGCATTATTTATTTATTTATTTATTTATTTCGGTACCTTGAACTTCTTTTTTTTTTCTTTAGTTTCTGTCATCATATCTAAAAATCACACTCATGGCAATTTCTCGTTTCATTAACGCTCATTCAACTCCCATGAAAAGATGGACGCCAGCCTTCAGCCGTAATGATGTCCTGTCTCGGTTACAACTCAGAACTCAAACATGCTGTAGATAATGTAGCTGCCTGGGATAACCAGTGGGAACTAAAAAAAAAAAAAATTCCTCTTTAATCAAAAGTGGAGGGGAAAAAGGGACTCCCTGCAGCCTCGGGACGTGACCTGCGTGGCCGCCATTGTAGAGCGAGGCATAAATCACGGCGATTTAACCACAAGACACGGAGCAACTGGCAACAGAGCATTACAAGCCACGCTAACTCCTGCCAAGGAACACCCCTCAGAAAAGACAGAGAGAGCAAAAGAAGGAGGAAAGGAAGAGCAAAGAGAAAGAGTTGAGGAAAAGTTGGAGTGCGTCCACTAAGCGCATGCGAACCGGCCATAAAGCACTGCAGAGAGAGCAGGAGGAGTGGGCGCAGTCGCTCTCAGCGGTCACTTCCACTCACTCCACACTGTCACTCTGTTGTTCTGCCTTTCACTGCAAAACAAACAAAGCCATGATGGAAAGCCTCGGAGGAAGAACGGAAAGTGGACGAAAAACAAAGCAGATATCTTTGATCACGTGCAGCTTTTTCTATTCTCATCGTCTCGTCAAATTCCACTTTGTGCAACTTTTACGACAAATTACATCCATTGTACATATTTTATGTACGTGATCACGCGAGGAATAAAAAAAAGCACGAAAGCACATGACACCCTGTGATTCAATGACACACGGTAAATTAAATTAAATCAAATCACGTCCGACATTAACATGCACAAACAAATAACTTGTATAACTTGTGTGTAGAAGCAAATCACATGACAATAACTGAATTGTGTAAAAATCACATGTGAAAACAAACCAATAATGTTTTTTTGTTTTTTTAAGGTGCAGTTCGTAATATTAGTTGCTCTTGAATGGCGTAACAGAAAAGCATTTGACCTATCTTCAGGACATCATGAGTTCGACAAGGGAGCGGTGTTTTGTTTTAGTTTTATATTACGCAAATTTAATGGAAACCCACTGAAAATAATTGAAACATTGATTAGCCTAACAGTCGCCGCACAAACACTGCCACGGCTCTGCACACAGATATTACTGCACCCGACAGCCGCAGCAGGTTCTAATCCACGCTTGGAAATGGAGGGGATGAGGGAAGGGTATCCTTGACTTGCAAATGACGTCAAAGCAAAATGGAAACCCGGATGTCGGCCATGTTGGTGGATATACAAATGCGAGGCCAAGTGACATTCCAGACAAAATATAGTCACGTGTGCGCAACTCTCTTCGTTTTTCCACTGCTTTAAAGGAGAACTGAAGGCAATTTTTTTTTATTATCAAAATTCTATTTATCTCATTTTATTAAATATAGGAACGCATTTTTGATCGCTATTTTGTCGCTGCTATAGCGAGTTATGAGTGTTTGAAATATGCTCTCTAATATATCAGTCCATATGTCAAAGCAATGGCCGTAAACGAGATTCGTTGAGACCTGTGCGAGACATCGTAGGACGGAAGTAAAACGTACAGCGGAAATCAAAGTGTCCAACATCTGCCAACATTCCCTGTGTCTGAAATCGCTCACTTGTTCACTACTCCCTACTCCCTATATAGGGAATTACTGTATAGAGGACTATATAATGAGCTCGTTGTTAAAATGAAAAAAAAACGCTTTCGGACACTAGTCCATGATGCTGGTATTTACGTCATTACTGTTGCACAATTAAAACATGCCAGATCAGTCGGCAGGTGGGTTTTCAAAATAATATTGTATAATATACAAACACAATGAACATCTGTATTTTTTTTATTTCCATGGATAAAATAGATGCACTAGATTGAAAAGAACTCTACACTATTGTTCTTTAATATGAAATCTGTTCACTGTGACCAATTTCAATAAAGACTTTTGAACAAAAAATTTAAGAAATAGTCATAACCGATGATGACGTAATGATATATCGTGCGATGATAAATCACGATACAAATGTATGACAGTTTGAATCTATGAAATAAAAAATGACTCATGATGATTAATCTATTAGTTTTTTAGCTGTAATTGCATTGTTTAGACAGCAGTAACTTTAAATAGGAGGAATGCCTGTGACTTCACCTTAGGCGGAAGTAACACTGCTCTAATGCTGCGAAAACACACAAAAAACAGATCTAAAATCTGAAAGAGCTGTTGTGTGATTGTGTCCAAATAGATTTAACAAGAAATCAGAGCTCTCTTTCTCTTTTTACAGACTGCTGAAAGATAAAGAAAAGAGAAGCAAATGGAGGAAGTACAAATGTTCATAAATGTTTATCATGAAAAGTACGATTTTTACAAAAACGTTTTTGTTTTTAATAAAATGTGGGTAAATAATTATTGTTGCTTATTAAGAAAATGAAACCAAAGGTTTTTTAGGGTGTTTTTTTTTCAAGTTTAACAAAAGGAATATTTAAGTTGATATAAAGAAAATCGGAAAGTACACGTTGCATTTTTTATTGGCAATAAAATTTTGTTCTCTTTTTTCAAAAATATTGTTGAAAAATCGAACAGTGAACCCAACATCATGAATTGAATCATGAATTGTAATAATGTTTTTTTTTTTTAGGCTGATAAAAAGCTTTAATGAACAGGCAAAAAAAATCATATTGCAAAGGATGTTATACTCCTCCATAAGCATACATCATTTAATCATAAATCATATTAAAGCTCATTTTTAAGAAATATAAAAGCAGAATTTAGGGGGGAAAAAAACTAAGATACAGTATTATGAAGGTTTTTGGAAGCTGAAATCAGCAGGCCGCCATGTAGAGTAAAAATATTTCACTGGCATGAGCAGTTTATTAAAAAAAATGGAACGAGAACAAAACAGAGATTAAAAATGAGTTGTTGATGTTGTACACATTCAACGTTGTGATATGTGAACCGCGCCCTGTTTCTGTGATGTGGACCTGACTGAAGCTGGGGTCGTGATTACGGCTCTGTGGAAAACGAGAAAAATTCTGGGAGAAAACTGAAAAACTGAGGGGAAAAAACTTAAACTGATTCCAATACACACAGTACTGTGCAAAAGTCTTGGCGCCCATTTTTCATACAAGCTTTTCAAGATTTTTATTTTCTGACTTCTACATTATTTTGTCAGTACAAAAATATCTAGCTGGGGTTTTTTTTCCAGCACAAAATTAAATGTTACAGGGAAAAAAAGTTTGTATCCGAGCAGCATATTACCACTTTTAAGAGAGCACTTTTCAGATTAAAAAAGAAAACATAATGAAGGCTGCTGGGTTTTGGTGTAAAATGAAGACGCGAACGTGACAGTCAAAGTGTCCAGAAGAACTGCGGCTGGTTCTGGAAGATGCTCAGTAAACCCTACAGCTCATTTCCTTATAAAACTGCACTCGATGGACTTGAGACTACTATTTTTTTTTTTTTAAAGCAAAGGGTCGTCTCACACCAAATATTGACTTTGTTATACTGATTTATTATGGCTTACTGCTTCCTGTTTTTTTGTTTTTTTTATTGTTGAAACATTTCATTTCATTATTTTTTACCATTTTTGGTTGACAGCATTTCTTTACACATGCCTAAGACTTTTGCACGGCACTGTCTATTCAACACGAGCTCTGTATCACGGGAATATGAGCACTGCATATGTCACACTCACTCTCACACACACGCTGACACGAGAAGAGCTTGGCCTTGTTGCTGCCTTTTAAGCCGATCCTAAAGTGCGTTCTGGCATTTACGACAAATTACACTTTCAAAATCTGCTGAATTTCCAGAATTTTCCTCACTATAACCCTGTATGTGTGAGTTAAACATGATGAGAATGCTGGGAAAAACTTTCCCATGTGTGAAAATAAGCAACACACTGAGATAATTTACTGCTTTAAGCCGTCAGACTGCGACTAATAAGAAGAAAATGGGGCTTATTTTAAGACCAGAACACAACAATTGTGTTTATTTAGTGCACCTATGTGAACAAAATAACATTTCACAACATCCAGATGTGAAAAACAAAAACAAGATTCCGGGTTACAAAAAGACTAAATATAGTCAAACAGGACATACTGTATGATGGCACTAATCATCCTCACACACACACACACACACACTCAAGGAAATGTCATGTCTGCATTTCTGACAGCATCTCCTCCTCCCACCCCTCCACCCCCTGGAAGGCACAACTACCTTTTTAGACGGCTACTCAGACCTGCAGTGGTGCGTTCTGGGAATGTTTTGGCCTGAGTCACTGACATTATGCCTCTACAGGATTTATCTTATGCACCACTGGAGATCTCTGAACCTGAGATGAGCCACCACTTTATATTTTCACGCACAATCAACACGCATATTTGAACCTCACCCGAGTCAAGATATGAAAGCATCTCACTCGAGGTTAAATAGATTATACACACACATACACACATACACACACATACGCAGAGAAAGAGAGAGATAGGCGCTGCATAATAGCATAATAAAGTCGATGCACATTAAGATTGATCCATCTGCGTATAAAGCTGTGATCAAACCTCTTCTGCAGAGTACAGGGACTCACTTATCACTTATCTCTCTCTGGGAAGCAGGAAGTATGCTAAACAGCCTCTTAAACACGCAACGCTATGCACTTACAAATTATGCGAACAGCCGAATGACTGAAAACATACACTCCAGGGTGTACATTTACACACAACCCGGGCGAAATTGTGCATCGAAAAAATGGCGCTTTTTTTTTAGTTTAAAATGAAACAGCAAACACTTTAAATGTAAAAAAATAATAATAATAATAATAATAATAACAACACATACAGTAGACATCAAATAAATCGTCATCTTTTCAGTGATTCAACTTCAGATCAGGGACTCGTTCAGATTTTTTTCAGTTGCATAGTTTACCCAGATACACATTCGGATAAATACAAACAACTAGAGTGACGTGAAATGCTCAACTGCATGCACTGAAAGGCTGGAAATCTCCAGTTCGAAGAGAATGATTCACAATGAGAATCACTCAACTCACTGACTCAGCTAATTCACTGAATGAACATGTAACAGTCATGACCGAAAAGGACTCACAGACTCAATCACTGACTCACTGAACAAGAAAGAAATGAATTGGTCGTGATCAAATGGTTCAAATACAGACATTTGAGATCAAGAACAAGAGAGAAGAGAATCTCATTCGTTGAACATTTGGAGGCATGAAGGTCGGTTATGTCTAAAGAAAGATTCACTGATGCAAATAGTGACTCAGTGAACAAGAGAGGAACAAATCTTGTTCAATGATTCACTGAACAAGAGTAAAGTAAATCTCATTCAGGTCAGAAAGATTCACTGACTCAAACACTGATTCGCTGAACGAGGACAAAGCAAATCTCATTCAAGCCAGAAAGATTCACTGAGTCAAAAACTGAGTCACAAATGAAAAGTGAATCTCATACCGGTCGAAACAGTTCACTGACTCAAACACTGTTTCACTGAACAAGAGAGAAGCAAATCTCATTCAGGTCCAAAAGATTCACTGACTCAAATACAGATTTACTGAACAAGACACAAATGAGGAATGAATCTCATACATGTCCAAACAATTCACTGCCTCCAACACTGAGTCATTGAACAAGAGAAAAGCAAATCTCATTCGGGTCCAAAAGATTCACTGACTCAAACACTGAGTCACTGAACAAGAGAAGAGAGAATCTCATACATGTTCAAACAATTCATTGACTTAAACACTGATTTACTGAACAAGAGCAAAGCAAATCTCATACATGGTCCAAAAGATTCACTGAATCAAACACTGATTCACTGAACAACACGCAAATGAGAAGTGAATCTCATACAGGTTGAAACAATTCACTGACTCAAACACTGATTCACCGAACAAGAGAGAGAAGCAAATCTCATTCGGGTCAGAAAGATTCACTGACTCAAACACTGATTCACTGAACAACAGCAAAGCAAATATCATTCGGATCCAAAAGATTCACAGACTCAAACACTGATTCACTGAACAACACACAAATGAGAAGTGAATCTCATACAGGTCCAAACAAGTCACTGACTCAAACACTGAGTCACTGAACAAGAGAGAAGCAAATCTCATTCAGGTCAAAAAGATTCACTGACTCAAACACTGATTCACTGAACAAGAGCAAAGCAAATATTATTCGGATCCAAAAGATTCACTGACTCAAACACTGATTCACTGAACAACACACAAATGAGAAGTGAATCTCATACAGGTCCAAACAAGTCACTGACTCAAACACTGAGTCACTGAACAAGAGAGAAGCAAATCTCATTCAGGTCAGAAAGATTCACTGAGTCAAACACTGATTCACTGAACAACACACAAATGAGAAGTGAATCACAGACATGTCCAAACAATTCACTGACACTGATGCACTTTGACTCTCAGTCATGACTGAAAGACTCAATCAGTGAATCATTAAATGATAGAGGAATAAATTTCACTCTCTTCTGAAAGGATTTACTGACAATGAATAACTGAACACAGGGCAGGCAGGCACACACACACACACACACACACACACACAGTGTGGCGGTGACTGCAGTGCATGACTGTGTGTCGTGTCAGACAGATTATCCAGTGGCCCGTAACACACTGACCAAAACCATGAGTAGGTTATGTTCTTCATTTCGCACACATAAAGCCAACGGAGGATCAGAGCGTCTGCTGCAACGATTTGAATCAAACATCATCATCACATAACCACCGCATGGTGCCATCAAGATTATGTCTTTTGTGCCTGTATCTTTTGCAACTTTACGTAAAAAACTTGAATATAGTGTACCTTTAATTAAAGGAAGTGTAATTAAAGCTACATTACATGCAAGTAGTTAGCTTGTTTTTTTCCTAATCTGCCAATGAAGTTAGTACGAAGCCAAAGTACAAACAACCTGATTAGTCCATTATTTCCATGATGTTTAACTAGTTAGCTTTAGAAACTATAGCTAGTACTGTTTCTCCTTTTTTTAAAAAAAAAAAAAAAAAAAAAAAGCTGGACAGGCCACGCCCACAAAAGATGAATTGACTGATTTCTCACTTGCTAGTGTGAACTTAAGGTTCAACCACTGCAACAAGTGTCCAATCAAAATGGAAAAAAAAATCTGAAGGGTTACTGTACGTTACAAATGTAAAAAGAGTCCACTTAGTCTCTCTGTGGTCTTTTACAGGCACAGCGCCCCCTATAGGGCAATGATGACAAATTTTAAAAAAAAAACAGAAAACATGCAGACATGCCGAGCGCCGACTCGTAAAAAAGCCTCCTGCTCCGACAGAGAACTTTAAATCAAGTAATCAACTTGAACACATCGTGTGTGTGCTGAAGACAGAAAGTTTGTCTCAGGAGTCGACGTGTTCTGTCTCTCTGCTCCTGATCTCCCAGATGTCAAGTGCTGTCGTGCTAATTCCTGATTCTCGTTGGCGCCCTGCTGCACTTTAAACATTAAACTCGTAGTTTTACTGAGACGCTGAAATCATCTGTTCCTGCTGGCAATAAACTCAGAATGTGGTGTTTGAAAGATTTATATTTACTGAAGTTAGAATATTTATTCTGCAATATCATGGTAATAAACTCTGATTTATTAATGTTTGTTTGTGAAGAAAATCTTGTTGCGTTCTTGTCTAGTAGACAACAAAACAAAGAGTAGGTCTCTCTCTTGCTCTCTCTCACACACACACACACACACACACACACACACACACACGTACAGTACATACAATAAACATTAAAAATACATGTCATGGCCTAGTTTGTGCTGAAGGACTGACAGAGAGAGAGAGAGAGAGAGAGAGAGAGAGAGAGAGAGAGAGAAGATGGGGCAACAGACAGACAGACAGACAAGGAGAGAAACAGACAAAGAGCAAGACAGACAAATAGACAGACAGAGAAAGGGAGAGGAAGAGAGCAAGACAGAAAGAGAGACAGACAGACAGACAGACAGACAGACAGAAAGGGAGAGGGAAGGAGAGAGAGAGAGAAAGACAGACAGACCGATACAGAAAGAAACAGAGAGAGAGAGACAGATACACACAGAGAGACAGAGAGAGAGGAGCGACAGACAGACAGACAGAGAAAGGGAGAGGGAGGGAGAGGGAGAGAAAGACAGACAGATACAGAGAGAGATACACACAGAGAGACAGAGAGAGAAGTGAGAGAGATGCAGACAGACAGACAGACAGACAGACAGAGAAAGGGAAAGGGAGGGAGAGAGAGAAAGACAGACAGATACAGAGAGAGAGAGAGAGACAGATACACACAGAGAGACAGAGAGAGAGAAGAGACAGACAGACAGACAGACAGACAGACAGACAGACAGACAGAGAAAGGGAGGGAGAGACAAACAGACACACAGAGACAGAGAGAGAGAAGAGAGAGAGAGATAGACAGAGAAAAGGAGAGGGAGAGAGACAGATAGACAGATACACACAGAGACAGAGAGGGAGAGACAGACAGACAGACAGACAGACAGACAGACAGAGAAAGGGAGAGACAGATACACACAGAGAGACAGAGAGAGAAGAGAGACAGAGAGAGACAGACAGACAGATACAGAGAGAGAGAGACAGAGAAGAGACAGACAGACAGACAGACAGACAGACAGAGAAAGGGAGAGGGAGAGAGACAGATAGACAGATACACACAGAGACGGAGAGAGAGAGAGACAGACAGACAGACAGACAGACAGACAGAGAAAGGGAGAGACAGATACACACAGAGAGACAGAGAGAGAAGAGAGACAGAGAGACAGACAGACAGATACAGAGAGAGAGAGACAGAGAGAGGGACAGACAGACAGAGAAAGGGAGAGGGAGAGAGACAGACAGATATAGAGAGAGAGGGAGAGAGAGATAGACAGAAAGACAGACAGACGCTATTTTTCCTGTTTATAATCACATTATTATTACCTCTGGTTATGTTTTCACCTCCATTTGTTTGTTTGTTTGTTTGTTTGTTTGTTTGTTTGTTTGTTTGTTTGACTCTTTCCAGTGTAACTCAAAAAGTAGTGAAAGGATTTGGATGAAATTTGGTGGATAGCTTTAGTATGATCCTCGGATCAAGTGATTTAGTTTTGATGGTGATAGTACAGTATGTGGCTTGGCGGCGATATGAACTCTACTGAGTGTCCTTCTAGTTATTATTATTATTATTATTATTATAGTTGTTACATTTTTATTTTTGTTATTATTGCTTTTACTGTCACTTTGCCTCTGTATTTAAACTGTAAAATGTAAGTAACAGTAACTTCTGAGATGAATGTTACGAACATTGTGAGTTTCCTGACACAGGAACACACTCAAAAAAAAACCATTGGATTTACTTAACCGAGTTATGGCAACCGGTCCAACGAAACTGTGTTAATTTAGATGTATTGAATACAGTTATGTGTTGAAAAACTCAACAAAACTGTATTCAATACATCTAAATGAACACAGTTTCGTGGGACCGGTTGCCATAACTCGGTTAAGTAAATCCAATGGTTTTTTTTTTTTGAGTGCACGACAAGCTGAATGTTTTTAACTTATTAACTTCAACACAGAGTAAAAGCGAGGCTGGTGAGGGAACGACTCTTCATATCAGATACAACAGGAACAAACCTGTTTCATGGACGTTCCACCGCATGAAATGTAACAATAAATGGATAAAACATACGCCATATCATTCGTCATTCAATAAAACATTCGAATCATTGACACATTGCTGTTGTGTCAGAGGAATAAAACAATTCACGACATCCTGTTACAGAAAAATCCTCAGCTCCACTCACATCACACCACCACACTGTTGATTATTTTCCTCTAACAGCACGACACGGAGTGTGTTATTCCTTACATAACATATAGAGTCGTCTCGATTTCGGATAAATGCGATTAATTTACTTTTATAAGAGAGTCTAGTTGTGGTTAAGATCTGTAAATTCTCAACTATTCAGTGAGTGAAAGAGGGAACAAGGGAGAGAGAAAGAAGAGAGTGAGAGACGATAAAATATGAACAGATTTAAAATCCATTTCAGCAAATGGTGACCTGAAAGATAAACAGACTCAGCCGAGATATCAACAACTGTCACATTTCATATCAGACAGAGAGACAGAAAAATCACTCACCTAAGCTCTGTCTGTCTGACGGTGTGTGTGTGTGTGTGTGTGTGTGTGTGTGTGTGTGTGTGTGTGTGTGTGTGTGTGTGTGTGTGTGTGTGTTAAGCGTCCTCAGTTCAGTCAAATATCTCCGATACCTTCAAACCAGAGAGCAGAAGCTGTTTGGAGAGAGTGTGTGCTGGATCGTGGTGCATGTGTGTGTGTGTGTGTGTGTGTGTGTAGCAGGTCCAGCCCTCTCTTTCTCTCTCTCTCCCTCCCTCCCTCTCTCTTATCTCCCAATCTGTAACACTCCTTTTAATCCCTTGCTTCCCCCAGACTGACCTGCACGTTTCATTCTGTCCCCTTCAGCTAAACTATGGCTCAGACCCAGGCTTTCATTCCCACACACACACACACACACACACACACACACACACACACACACACACACACACACTCATACACACATTCACACTCACCAAAGGTGTGTGTACAGCCCAGAGGATCCACACGCAGGTGTTTGGTCCGCCCAAGGTCTTCCCCGAGTAAGTAGTACCAGCTGGAGATCTGGCAGAGACGCGACAGAAAGAGAGAGAACAACTTAAGGCAAAGCTGTGTATGTGTTGAATATTACATGATGCCATACACTATCTAGCAAACTAATGACTTAACTGATTTATGTGGCTTTTAGCTACATATTAGCTAAATTTCTGGTGTTCACAAGAGTAAAACTCAAGTAGATTGTTTTTAGTAGCCTGATTTTTATAATAGTAGATTTAATGCAAGGGCGGCACGGTGGTGTAGTGGTTAGCGCTGTCACCTCACAGCAAGAAGGTCCGGGTTCGAGCCCCGTGGCCGGCGAGGGCCTTTCTGTGAGGAGTTTGCATGTTTTCCTCGTGTCTGCGTGGGTTTCCTCCGGGTGCTCCGGTTTCCCCCACAGTCCAAAGACATGCAGGTTAGGTTAACTGGTGACTCTAAATTGAGCGTAGGTGTGAATGTGAGTGTGAATGGTTGTCTGTGTCTATGTGTCAGCCCTGTGATGACCTGGCGACTTGTCCAGGGTGTACCCCGCCTTTCGCCCGTAGTCAGCTGGGATAGGCTCCAGCTTGCCTGCGACCCTGTAGAACAGGATAAAGCGGCTAGAGATAATGAGATGAGATGAGTTTTCCTTTTTATCGCTGGCCATTAGGGGGCGCTTGATATCAGCATCGATTTGAAGAGCAAACTGGTACACGCTATACATAAGTATGCAAATATGGCCGCAAATGCACAAATTGACGCATCATTTACTTCCATAAGTCATGGCTAATCCACAAGGGGCCAAGATCGACTGGGGATGTTCCTTGTAGAGCCCATTTTGTTGTTGCACTTATAGTATGTAACATCTCTTAGCGTATTACACTGCAACCAGAAACACGATACAGACACGAACCACACAATCTGAAATAAATTCGTAAAAGCAATTGGTGTCTGGGTGTGAATTTGCAACCAATGAGCACGTCTTAATTATTTCAACTGGTGCTCGATAAGGAGATGAAAAAACATGGATCGGATCAGCTACAGGACACGCACAGCAGGCAAAGGCTTGTTGCTAGCATGTCAAAGTCCCTTCCACGCCAGAACCTGGTCTAGTCCTGTCTCAGTACTAACCAGCTCTTTAAGGCGTATGGGTGCGGCGCCAATCTCTGTTTCGATAGCCCTCAGCCTCTCGCCTATACAACTAGGGGTCTAGTCCTCTGGTAACTGCGAGAGTTTGACTTCCCTACTCACATCTGTATTGCAGCGTGCCTTGCCAGATGGCAGCAGGTACCATTTTGATGATGGTCTTTGGTATGAACTCGCGATCTCCCGGTCAAAAGGCAGACACACTAACCACTAGACCAACTCATGGTCTGTCGCTAGCATGTGGGAAAGTTTATTTTTAGCTCACCCAGCCACAGGTCAGGCCAGATGAGCTTATGCGATCATGTGTCATCTTTCGTCATCGTCATCTGTCCACAATTTACAAAAATCCATACTCCTTCTACAGGCTTGATTGGATTTCAATCAAACTCACATACAATGTTCCCCAGGTGGGTGTGCATAAAAATTGCCAAGATGGTGGCACATAAAATAAAATAAAATCGTGGATTTAATGGGCATCTTGGCCGGTATGAGTTACAGCTTCATTGAGGCTATTTTTTTGTTTGTGCTTTTGGTGCAAAATGAAGACAGCCTGAAAGCCATGAAAGAAAAGAAAAGAAAAGAAAAGAAAAGAAAAGAAAAGAAAAGAAAAGAAAAGAAAAGAAAAGAAAAGAAAAGAAAAGAAAAGAAAAGAAAAGAAAAGAAAAGAAAAGAAAAGAAAAGAAAAGAAAAGAAAAGAAAAGACAAAGTAGAGCCATGCTGAGTGGTGGAGATAATCTCATAGTAAAAGAATTACGGCTAAAATATAAAGTAATGTAACGCTAGATCAATATCACTTAGCATAGCTGGTGCCAGGTTTGGATTATTTCGCTAACTTTCTGAGTAGAGTTTTTCATTTTGCTCAAACTGTCTTCATAGTTCAGTTTTTTTTTAAAAGTATATAAAAGCCAACACAAAGATTTTCTGTTGTAGCTGAACAAACTATGCTTTATCGAATTGGGAGGCTCGATTTAGCGCTATAGCTAGCATATAGATTATACCGTAATGCTAACACTTTCAGGCTGATATCCTGCCATTGGCTCATACTATTCATTCTTTATTTATTTATTCATTCATCCTATTAATTCATTTCTAGGTGTCTGGGTAATATGATGGCAATAAAGAGGAACGGAATGCCAAGAGGGCACCATACTGAGTGTTAATGAAAAGAAAACTCGAATTACAAACAAACTCTGAGCTACAATTTGTCAATCTGAATGTACAGAGCTCTGATATGTGGTTTGTCATGTAACGTTCTGCTTACATAAAACATACAAGATAGTCACACACATGGCAACAAAAGCAGATTATACACAAAACGCACACACTGACTAGAATGTATCCTCATCCCTGACCATGTCAAGACACTAGCTAGTTCTAGGATAGCAGAGATCATAATGTGATCTTCACTAGCTGAAAAATCTCCTGCATTTTGTTCTCTCTCTCTCACACACACACACACACACACACATCTGTCCATCTCTCAGCTCACTCGAAGCCACTCATTGCTGAATTGATGTGATCACACCAACTGGTATGATAATCAGCTCTAAAAGCCCTAAACCTCACATTCTTTCTTCAACATGGCCGTGAAAAACACCGCGTGTGCAGATTTTTGCACACAGAACAGAGATAAAGGAATTCAGAAATTCAATGTCATCTTTTCACATTATTTCGAATGGCAAATTTGAAAAATGAGCATTCTTGGCTAATGCAGATTCTCACAAAGCTAATGAAGAAAACAAGTGAAGAAACCAGCCATGTACAGTAGCCTCTACACGGACAGCTTCTTTTTAAAGTTATCTTCTAACTTACGATTCAATCTTCAACCTTTGAGCCACAACCCAATGTCCTGCTGCTGCGATGACCGGATCAGCCTGAGCCTCAGAGCTCCAATACAAACCAAAGAAACATTCAAGAGGCCAAACATGGCATGGTTTTTGTCTAAACTGTGATTTGAATCGACTTGAATCAAATTTAAATGACTTGAATCTGAATTGACTCGATTTGCGTCAGATGAAGCGCAGACACGGTGAACGACAGAAGGAGGTCGTCTTGGGCCTATCAGAGCAGACGAGAACCTGACTGATTGCATGATGAGAGAGGAAGTTGGGGAGATAAATGTGAGAGACAGGAGATGAAGCAGATGACAGGATGAAGAGAGGGAAACTTCCTGTGATAGCTGTCCTGAGCTCCTCATTAGCAAATGAAGGCAATCAAATATTCATTCAGCCAGATGGCAGCCAAAATAAGCAGCGTTACGCGAACATCAGGCTGCTAATCCTCACTCCGAGACAAGGACATGACACGAGGAGGGCTGACAACATGGCCACAGGAGCACACCTTGACTTCTATTCTGCTCAGATCTACTGTATTCTATTCTGTTCTATGCAATTAATCTCTTCTATTCTACCGTAATCTCCCAGAATAGAACTCTCACATGTTCTAGCCTTACCTCTTCAAATAAACTATATTATATTCCAATCTATTCTATTCAATTCTGTTGCACTCTATACTATCTGTCTATTCTATACAGTTTTAATCTCTTTTATTCTATTCAGTTCTGTTGGACCCTATTCAATTCTATTGTTTTATATCCTGTTCTATGCCATTCTCTTCTCTTCTAATAGACTCCATAATATTCCAATCTATTCTATTGCACTCTATACTATTCCATCTATTCTTTACAATTCTCATGGTTTCTATTCTATTCAGTTCTGTTGTTTTAGATTCTGTGCTATGCAATCTCATTCTCTTCTATGCAATTCTATTCTCTTCTAATAGACTCTATGATATTCCAATCTATCTATTGCACTCTATGCTATTACATCTATTTTTTACAATTCTAATGTCTTATATTCTATTCAGTTCTGTTGTTTTATATTCTGTTCTATGCAATCCTATTCTCTTCTATGCAATTCTATTCTCTTCGAATAGACTCTATTATATTCCAATCTATTCTACTGCACTCTGTACTATTCTACAGAGTTCAGTTCTCTTGGACCCTATTGAGTTCTATTGTTTTATGTTCTGTTCTATGCCATTCAAATCTCTTCTATTCTATTCTATTCTATTTGACTATATGATATTGCAATTCTAATCTCTTCTATTCTCTTCTATGCAAGTCTGTTCTCTTGTAATAGACTCTATTATATTCTAATCTATTCTATTCACTCTATACTGTGTGGAGTTTGCATGTTCTCCCCGTGTCTGAGTGGGTTTCCTCCGGGTGCTCCAGTTTCCCCCACAACCCAAAGACATGCAGGTGAGGTTAATATGGGACGGCCTTGGGCTGAGGTGCCCTTGAGCGAGGCACTGAACTCCCAACTGCTCCCCGGGCGCTGTTAGCATGGCTGCCCACTGCTCTGGGTATGTGTGTGTGCTCATTGCTCACGTGTGTGTGCATGTGTGTGTTCACTGCTTCAGATGGGTTAAATGCAGAGAGGAAATTTCACAAGTGTGTGATGAATAAAGTTGTGCTTTCTTTCTTTTCTTTTCTCGATACAATTCCATCTATTCTTTACAATTCTAACATCTATTCTATTCAGTTCTGTTGGTTTATATATTCTGTTCTATGTGATTCTGATCTCTTCTATTCTATTCTCGTATGTTGTATTTTATTCTCTTCTAATATAGTGTATTATATTCAAATCTATTCCATTCAATTCTTTTCTATTGTATTCTATTTTATTCTTTTTCCATATGTTCTGTTCTATTCTAATCTTATATACAATATCATATTACAGTATATTCTATTGAATTGTGTTGCAATCTACACTATTCCAGTCTATTCTGTACAATTCTAATTATTCTATTCAATTTTGCTGTACACTATTCTATTCCAGCGGATTCTATTCTGTGCTATTCTGCTGCACCCTATTCTATTATATTGTCATTAAACTGTTCCAATTTATTGTATTCTTTTTCTGCTCTATGCAATTCTAATCTCTTCTACCATATTCTACCAGAATAGAACTCCTGTTCTATTTTTGTCTCTTCTAATCGAATTCCAATCTATTCTATTCAAGTCTGTTGCACTCTATACTATTCCATCTATTCTATACAATTCTAATCTTTTATATTTTATTCTCTTCTATGCAATTCTATTCTCTTCCAATAGCCTATTATATTGCAGTCTATTCTATTGCACTCTACACTATTCTACCTATTCTATACAATTCTAATCTTTTCTTTTCAGTTCTGTTGGACTCTATTCAATTATATTGTTTAATATTCTGTTCTATTCCATTTTATTCTCTTCTCATATACTATATTATATTCCAATCTATTCTGTTCTGTTCTACTCTGTTCCAAATGATTGTATTCTATTCTGTTCTATGCAATTCTATTCTGTTCTTTTTCCATGGTATATTCTATTCTCAACTAATATGTTGTATTAAATTACAATATATTCTATTCAATTATGTTGCAGTCTACACTATTCCAGTCTATTCTATACAATTCTAATTATTCTATTCAATTTTGTTGCACTATATTTTCGTCTCATCTTCTTCCGCTTATCCGGGGCCGGGTCATGGAGGCAGCAGTCTGAGCATGGAAGCCCAAACTTCCCTTTCCCCAGACACCTCGGCCAGCTCCTCGGGAAGAACACCGAGGCGTTCCCTGGCCAGCCGAGAGACATAGTCCCTCCAGCGTGTCCTGGGTCTTCTCCGGGGCCTCCTCCCAGGGAGACATGCCTGGAACACCTCCCCAGGGAGGCGTCCAGGAGGCATCCGAAAGAGATACCCGAGCCACCTCAGCTGATTCCTCTCGATGTGGAGGAGCAGCGGCTCTACTCCGAGCTCCTCCCAAGTGACTGTGCTTCTCACCCTATCTCAGCCCAGCCACCGTGCGAAGGAAACTCATTTCTGCCACTTGTATCCGCAATCTTGTTCTTTCAGTCATTACCCAAAGCTCATGACCATAGGTGAGAGTCGGAACGTAGATCGACTGGTAAATCGAGAGCTTTGCCTTTTGGCTCAGCTCCTTCTTCACCACGACAGACCGGTAAAGTGACTGCATCACTGCAGAGGCTGCACCGATCCGCCTGTCGATCTCATACTCTATCCTTCCCTCACTCGTGAACAAGATCCCGAGATACTTAAACTCCTCCACTTGAGGCAGGACTTCTCCACCAACCTGGAGAGGGCAAGCCACCCTTTTCCAGTCGAGAACCATGGCCTCGGACTTGGAGGTGCTGATTCTCATCCCAGCCACTTCACACTCGACTGCAAACCACCCCAGTGCATGCTGAAGGTCCTGGTTTGAAGAAGCCAACAGGACAACATCATCCACAAAAAGCAGAGATGAAATCCTGTGGTTCCCAAACAGGATTCCCTCTGGCCCCTGGCTGCGCCTAGAAATTCTGTCCATAAAAATTATGAACAGAACCGGTGACAAAGGGCAGTCCTGCCAGAGTCCAACATGCATTGGGAACAGGTTTGACTTACTGCCGGCAATGCGAACCAGACTCCTGCTCTGTTCATACAGGGACCGGACAGCCCGTAGCAAAGAGCCCCAAACCCCATACTCCCGAAGCACCCCCCACAGAATACCATGAGGGACACGGTCGAATGCCTTCTCCAAATCCACAAAGCACATGTGGACTGGTTGGGCAAACTCCCATGAACCCTCGAGCACCCTTTGAAGGGTATAGAGCTGGTCCAGTGTTCCACGACCAGGATGAAACCCGCATTGTTCCTCCTGGATCTGAGGTTCGACTATTGGCCGAATTCTCCTCTCCAGTACCCTGGAGTAAACTTTCCCTGGTAGGCTGAGAAGTGTGATTCCCCTATAATTGGAGAACACTCTCCGGACCCCTTTCTTAAAAAGAGGGACCACCACCCGAGTCTGCCACTCCAGAGGCACTGTCCCCGACTGCCATGCGATGTTGCAGAGGCGTGTCAGCCAAGACAGCCCCACAACATCCAGAGACTTGAGATACTCAGGGCAGATCTCATCCACCCCCAGTGCCTTGCCACCGAGGAGCTTGCTAACCACCTCAGTGACTTTGGCTTGGTTAATGGACGAGTCCACCTCTGAGTCATCAGTCTCCACTTCCTCAATGGAAGACATGACAGTGGGATTGAGGAGATCCTCGAAGTATTCCTTCCACCGCCCGACAATGTCCCCAGTCAAGGTCAACAGCTCCCCACCCGCACTGTAAACAGTTTTGGCAGAGTACTGCTTCCCCCTCCTGAGGTGCCGGACGGTTTGCCAGAATTTCTTCGAGGCCAACTGATAGTCCTTCTCCATGGCCTCACCGAACTCCTCCCTGTTCCGAGTTTTTGCCTCCGCAACTGCCCGAGCTGTGGCATGCCTGGCCTGCCGATACCCGTCAGCTGCCTCAGGAGTCCCGGAGGCCAACATGACCCAATAGGACTCCTTCTTCAGCTTGACGGCATCCCTTACTTCCAGTGTCCACCACCAGGTTCGGGGATTGCCACCACGACAGGCACCAGAGTCCTTGCGGCCACAGCTCTGAACAGCCACGTCTACAATGGAGGTAGAGAACATGGTCCACTCAGACTCAATGTCCCCCGCCTCCCTCGGAAGCTGGGAGAAGCTCTCCCGGAGGTGGAAGTTAAAGACTTCCCTGACAGAGTGCTCGGCCAGATGTTCCCAGCAGACCCTCACCATACGTTTGGGCCTGCCAGGTCTGTCCGGCTTCCTCCTCCACCAGCGGATCCAACTCACCACCGGGTGGTGATCAGTTGACAGCTCAGCCCCTCTCTTCACCCAAGTGTCCAAGACATAGGGCCAGAGATCAGATGAAACGACAACAAAGTCGATCATCGACCTCCGACCTAAGGTGTCCTGGTGCCACATGCACTTATGGACACCCCTATGCTCGAACATGGTGTTTGTTATGGACAAACCGTGACTAGCACAAAAGTCCAATAACAAAACACCACTCGGGTTCAGATCAGGGAGGCCGCTCCTCCCAATCACGCCCCTCCACGCACTATATTCTATTCAATTCTATTCTAGTCTATTCTGCTGCATCCTATTCTATTGTCTCCTAATTGCTCCACTCTATTGTATTATTTTTCTATGCTATGCAATTCTAATTTCTTCTATTCTATCCTATTACCATATGTTCTCTTCTGTTCTCTTCTAATACACTATTTTACATTCCAATCTATTCTATACAACTGTAATCTCTCCTATTCTGTTCTGTTCCATGCAATTCTATTCTGTAGCATTCTATTCTATTCCAAGCTATTTTACTCTACTCCATTTTATTTTTATTACATTCTATTGTACTATATCTTATTATATTACAATCTACTGTATTAAATTCAAAGCAACAGTATCCAGATACACATTACCAGAATCATCATTAATCTCTGGAGTTATCAAACAAAGTTTGAAGATTTTCTTGCTCTAAGACACCCACTATAGAATATGATGTACCACTAGCCTAGTGGTAACATAGATGTGTTCCACTGCCTGAAGATTAAGCGTGCCTATTAGTGAAATCAATTTACAAGAACTTACAAAAGTAAGTGCACCCTGAGTTTATCCAGATTAAACCTTCTTGGGCAAAGAAAAAAAAGAGCCCAGACACTATTTACCTCATAATAACCAATCATAATAAACTATAGAGACTCTGCTCAGGTCATCTCATCTCATTATCTCTAGCCGCTTTATCCTGTTCTACAGCCTATCCCAGCTGACTACGGGCAAAAGGCGGGGTACACCCTGGAAAATTCACCAGGTCATCACAGGGCTGACACATAGACACAGACAACCATTCACACTCACATTCACACCTACGGTCAATTTAGAGTCACCAGTTAACCTAACCTGCATGTCTTTGGACTGTGGGGGAAACCAGAGCACTCGGAGGAAACCCACACGGACACGGGGAGAACATGCAAACTCCACACAGAAAGGCCCTCGCCAGCCACGGGGCTTGAACCCAGACCTTCTTGCTGTGAGGCGACAGCGCTAACCACTACACCACTGCGCTGCCCTGCTCAGGTCATAATATTTAAAAATACAGTAAATATAATTTAGCTGCTTGGGGTCTTTAACCAGAGGTGTTTTTGATGTAGAATAAGAGTTCAGGAAATGTACCTTCTCTGATCTGATCAGCGAACACACTCCAAAACTCATGCAGCCAACCAGCTGCCTATAAAACAACACACAAAGAAAGAATTCAGATCTTCATAACCATCAAAGCTCATCACATCAGCAGCTCACATCAGCATGTACAGCATTAATAATAGATAACACAAACCTTTTCATTAGACAGTAAAGGAAAGGGTGAGCAGAAGATTCTTTTCAGCTATTCACTATTACAAATGTATACCCCAGTCTGATTGGTCAGAAGGCGTCGATTTATTTTCTATAACAGCAGCTCTGACAGTAGTGCAGCTCCAAATCATAGGTTTATATTTAATGGGGACATTCTAAAACATGTTATCATTTCTGTAGTAACAGCTTGGACAGGGAGTTGTACAGTGAATGCACCACATACACTCACCGGTCACTTTAATAGAAACTTGTTCTTGATTCTAAGACTCTTGGCTGCAGGAATGGAACCCAGTGTGGTCTTCTGTTTTCTGTTGCATGCTGATATGCTTTTCTGCTCACCACGGTTGTAAAGACTGATTATATGAGTTACTATATCTTTCCTGGCAGCTCAAACCACCTCGAATTTGTCCATTTTCCTCTGACCTCTCTTATCAACATGGCGTTTGTTTCTACCCACAGAACTGTCGTTCATTCACTCAAAAGATGTTTTTTGGTTTTCACACCATTCTGTGTAAACTCTCGAGACTGTTCTGTGTGAAAACCCCATGAAAGAGATCTGCAGTTTCTGAAATATTCAAACCAAAAATACTCATCTGGCTCAAACCAACACCCATGCCACAGTGAAAGAAAGTCACACTTTGGAATCACAATTTTTCCCATTCTGATGTTTGAATATAGTGAACATTAACTGAAGCTCTTGAGTTGTATCTGCACGATTTGATGCATTGTGCTGCTGCCCAGGGATTGGCTGATTAGAGAATTGCATAAAACCGCTGCAGATGTATGTATGGATGTTCCTAATAAAGTGGCCAGTGAGTGTAGTAGAATAATACTTTAAAACTAATTTCTGGGGGGGAATGTGTAGATATCAGCACAGGGAAAACTAATGGTTTGAATTAGACACTGGATGGAAAGATAGTTTAAACAAGAAAAGTGACGGAAGAAACAGGCTATTTTGTCATTGAAAGACATGGTGATGGGCGGGGCTAAATGTTATACTGCAGCCAGCCAGCGGGGGCACTAGACTTGTAGTAGGTTCACTTTTTAGAGATGATACCCTGCCCATGTGGCACGGTGGTGTAGTGGTTAGCACTGCTGCCTCACAGCAAGAAGGTTCTGGGTTCAAGCCCAGTGGCCAATGGGGGCCTTTCTGTGTGGAGTTTGCATGTTCTCCCCGTGTCTGTGTGGGTTTCCTCTGGGTCCTCCGGTTTCCCCCACAGTCCAAAGGCATGCAGGTTAGGCTAAATTGACTGTAGGTGTGAGTGTGAATGGTTGTGTGTCTCTATGTGCCAGCTCTGTGATGATCTGGCAACTTGTCCAGGGTGTACCCCGCCTCTCGCCCAAAATCAGCCGGGACAGGCTCCAGCTTGCCCCCAACCCTGCATAGGATAAGCGGTTACGGATAATGAATGGATGGACAATGCCCATGTTTTCTCCAGTCCATTGTTTAACCTTCTTGAACTCCAATTAATGCAAAGCCATTTCCTTTTGATGGGACGAAGCTACACAACTCCAATTGTTCCGGGTTTTTTTTTTTGAGGTTTTTTGGGTCAACATTCAGCACCATAATGGGTTTCCTGGATTACACTTATAATCCTATACTAAAAGGATTAAGGGTTTTGAATAGAAGACACCAACTGGCCGTGTTATTTGATCTAAATACTTTGTCTTTCTGCCTGTTTATGAACTGAACATCAGGCCACCAAATTTCCACTTGTATTTAAAAACCTTACTGTTTTTTTTCTGTGTGTGTGTGTATGATATTAGCATATGAGTAATTCCACGCTTATGGGTACTGAAATGGGGACATGAACTTATTCACCTAAAACCATTTCTTTTTTTTACCATCAGGTCACAAAACATGTAATCTTTAATGAATGATATGTTAAAAGATAACTTTAATTTTCTGAGATGTAATAAAAACATATTTATATGCCAAAGTCAAGCCTATGAGTTCCAAAATGATGTCTGTTCCATTACTTCTGTTACGATTGTCCATCTCGCGTCTGTTACAAATTAATTACAATCTATCTATATACCATGTTAATCTTATTGAAAGAATGTGTATGTTTATTCTACTACACATGTTTATTAATTATATTTGCTAAAACATCACCTTCCTATGTTTCAAAAAGTAATTCTGCATTGTTAAAATTGAGAATCTATATGTCCACAACACTTCTGTTACGTTCTGACTTTGGCATATAAATATGTTTTTATTACATCTCAGAAAATTAAAGTTATCTTTTAACATATCATTCATTAAAGATTACATGTTTTGTGACCTGATGGTAAAAAAAGAAATGGTTTTAGGTGAATTTTTAAAAATTAGTTCATGTCCCCATTTCAGTACCCATAAGCGTGGAATCACTCATATACAATATTTATTCTCATCCATCACCACTTTAAAGTATCATAAGCTAGATCTATAAAGCAAGCCTTTTGTTAACGCATTAGAAATTCCCAGCTGTGCTCACAGTGAAATAAAGGCTATATTAAATTTTTTAAAAATCCAGCAGAGGAAGAGATGAAGAAAACCACAAGACTGAGTATGCACTTCTTCTTAAAAAATGTTATAGGCACTTAAAATGCAGTGGATCCGGCTGTGCGTGGTGACTTCAAAGGCGTTATATAAGGTTTTATGCGTGTCAGAGCAGCTCTGGAGGCCGAGGGTTTGTGAACCGCAGTCCCACACAAGTAAATGAACACTGGAGGTTAAAGAATCTGCTGCGCTGTTCTGGTCACAGTAATAATTCCTCCTCCAAGGGAAAAAAATAATTTACGAACCATGAAATAAAGCTACAAGGCAGGACAGAGGCCAGCGCTAATGAGATGCTCTCTGAGATATTTTCCAATATTTATCTTGCAGCCCGGTGCTTTATGTTTTGTCAGAAAGTTAAAATTTGGTCAAAAAATAAAGAATGTAATATATTTCAATTGAAACTGTACAGGAAAAGATAATAGCAAGTTAAAATATTAGGGTTTTTTTAAGCTGTTTCTTAAAAGCCTGATGAATATTAAAGAGGTAAGTTTTAAAAAATAAAATAATGTGTAGTAATTAAACTATTGCAAAATAAGCATCCATTAAACCATTTACTGTTTGCATTATTCATGACCCTTGGTGTTTAATCCTGAAAACAAACCTGAAAACATCTGATATAATTGTCATAATGCTTGAATACCTGCTTGCTCCATCACAATTCCACACAGTGAACAGAAGCCTCTTCCTCTTCTTCTTCTTCTCCTCCTCATCCTTATCAGTGACAACACTGCAAACAGGAAACTGATTCATCTCAGATCTCCATCTCAGATTTATTGTTGATTGATGTTAAAACTAACACAAGCTCCAATCTAATACTAAACCAAATGAGCGATGCTGTCTTACAAAATAAATGTCTCCTGGAAAAGTGGACTCCTGCAATCAGGGACTGTCTTGGTCTTCCTACGAGTTCTAGCATCGCCGTCTGGTGCCAGTCCCACCTGAGAGAGAAAGCCAGATTATACATGAGCTATAGCATGTAATATAATATAATATAATATAATATAATATAATATAATATAATATAATATAATATAATATAATATAATATAATATAATATAATATAATATAATATGGTGGCACGGTGGTGTAGTGGTTAGCGCTGTTGCCTCACAGCAAGAAGGTCCGTGTTCGAGCCCCATGGCCGGCGAGGGCCTTTCTGTGTGGAGTTTGCATGTTCTCCCCGTGTCCGCGTGGGTTTCCTCCGGGTGCTCCGGTTTCCCCCACAGTCCAAAGACATGCAGGTTAGGTTAACTGGTGACTCTAAATTGAGCGTAGGTGTGAATGTGAGTGTGAATGGTTGTCTGTGTCTATGTGTCAGCCCTGTGATGACCTGGCGACTTGTCCAGGGTGTACCCCGCCTTTCGCCCGTAGTCAGCTGGGATAGGCTCCAGCTTGCCTGTGACCCTGTAGAACAGGATAAAGCGGCTAGAGATAATGAGATGAGATGAGATAATACAACCCCGATTCCAAAAAAGTTGGGACAAAGTACAAATCGTAAATAAAAACGGAATGCAATAATTTACAAATCTCAAAAACTGATATTGTGTTCACAATAGAACATAGACAACATATCAAATGTCGAAAGTGAGACATTTTGAAATTTCATGCCAAATATTGGCTCATTTGAAATTTCATGACAGCAACACATCTCAAAAAAGTTGGGATGGGGCAATAAGAGGCTGGAAAAGTTAAAGGTACAAAAAAGGAACAGCTGGAGGACCAAATTGCAACTCATTAGGTCAATTGGCAATAGGTCATTAACATGACTGGGTATAAAAAGAGCATCTTGGAGTGGCAGCGGCTCTCAGAAGTAAAAATGGGAAGAGGATCACCAATCCCCCTAATTCTGCACCGACAAATAGTGGAGCAATATCAGAAAGGAGTTCGACAGTGTAAAATTGCAAAGAGTTTGAACATATCATCATCTACAGTGCATAATATCATCAAAAGATTCAGAGAATCTGGAAGAATCTCTGTGTGTAAGAGTCAAGGCTGGAAAACCATACTGGGTGCCCGTGATCTTCGGGCCCTTAGATGGCACTGCATCACATACAGGCATGCTTCTGTATTGGAAATCACAAAATGGGCTCAGGAATATTTCCAGAGAACATTATCTGTGAACACAATTCACCGTGCCATCTGCCGTTGCCAGCTAAAACTCTATAGTTCAAAGAAGAAGCCGTATCTAAACATGATCCGGAAGCGCAGACGTCTTCTCTGGGCCAAGGCTCATTTAAAATGGACTGTGGCAAAGTGGAAAACTGTTCTGTGGTCAGACGAATCAAAATGTGAAGTTCTTTATGGAAATCAGGGACGCCGTGTCATTCGGACTAAAGAGGAGAAGGACGACCCGAGTTGTTATCAGCGCTCAGTTCAGAAGCCTGCATCTCTGATGGTATGGGGCTGCATTAGTGCGTGTGGCATGGGCAGCTTACACATCTGGAAAGACACCATCAATGCTGAAAGGTATATCCAGGTTCTAGAGCAACATATGCTCCCATCCAGACGACGTCTCTTTCAGGGAAGACCTTGCATTTTCCAACATGACAATGCCAAACCACATACTGCATCAATTACAGCATCATGGCTGCGTAGAAGAAGGGTCCGGGTACTGAACTGGCCAGCCTGCAGTCCAGATCTTTCACCCATAGAAAACATTTGGCGCATCATAAAATGGAAGATACGACAAAAAAGACCTAAGACAGTTGAGCAACTAGAATCCTACATTAGACAAGAATGGGTTAACATTCCTATCCCTAAACTTGAGCAACTTGTCTCCTCAGTCCCCAGATGTTTACAGGCTGTTGTAAAGAGAAAAGGGGATGTCTCACAGTGGTAAACATGGCCTTGTCCCAACTTTTTTGAGATGTGTTGTTGTCATGAAATTTAAAATCACCTAATTTTTCTCTTTAAATGATACAATTTCTCAGTTTAAACATTTGATATGCCATCTATGTTCTATTCTGAATAAAATATGGAATTTTGAAACTTCCACATCATTGCATTCCGTTTTTATTTACAATTTGTACTTTGTCCCAACTTTTTTGGAATCGGGGTTGTATAATATAATGTAAATTTACTGTTGTTTTTAAGCTACATGCCATATAAAGGTTATCATCTGTGTATTTCTAAGTACTTGAGGGTTAAAGATCATCTTCATGGACCACCAGTCACTCTCTGAAAGAACTTTCTAGAAAGTAGAAATACTTGAACCCTTGAGCTGTGCTGCAAATTAAAAATTTGCATAAAATACAGTGTGTGCTTCTTACCTTGACATAGCAGTTGTACTTTCCCTGATCATTTCCCACAAGAGCCTTCGCTTCAATAACTGCAAGTGTCAAAAATGAAAAAAGCAATCTGAACAGTCCTGAGATGCAGATTTGGATTGGATCTTGTCATTATAAACCTAAAACAAATGTATAAAGGTTCTACATTCATTTCATTTAACTTTACTTAACACACTCGACGAGTGCACTTTAAATATTCACACTGCTTCATTTCATTTCACAATAAATATTAATGAAGTAGGCTTAAAATTTTACTCTAAATGTAACCAAGCAGTCAAGATTTGTGTGATGTTGAAACTTGATGTTGAAAATGTGTTCCTTTCGGATTATATCAAGGTGATGAGACGACTCTAGCTCACATGCTGTCACAAATTTCCATAATCGGAAATCAAAATAAACAGGCAGAGAACAAAACTAGGAAGAATACAGATCTAAAACATAGAAACAAAGGCTTAGACATAGTAGGTAGTATTAGTATAAATACAGAGGTGCTTATAGAAAATCGTGCGTTCTGATTGGCCAAGAAATTCGGACTCTTTCTCGATAATCACCTCGAGCGACTCAGCAAAATGGCAGCCAATTGCGTTGTATTCTCTTCAGTATGGAGTGCCACTAAAAATCCCTCATGTCCTTGTGCTGAATAATGGCACTAAGGCTACTATACAGTGTCTTGCAAAAGTATTCATCCCCCTTGGTGTTTGTCCTGTTTTGTTGCATTACAAGCTGGAATTAAAATGGATTTTTGGACGGTTAGCACCATTTGATTTACACAACATACCTACCACTTTAAAGGTGAAAATTGTTGTTTTATTGTGACACAAACAATAAGTCAGATGAAAGAACAGAAATCTGGAGTGTGCATAAGTATTCACCCCCTTTCGTATGAAACCCCTAAATAAGAGCTGGTCCAACCAATTCACTTCATAAGTCACATAATTCATTGATTAAGATCCACCTGTGTGCAATCAAAGTGTCACATGATCTGTCACATGATATCTGTATAAAATCAACCCGTTCTATTCAAAAAAGTCATTGCTTAAGTAAACATGCTTGGAGTTTGCCCCAAACTCCCCAAACACATGGAAGAAGATTCTCTGGTCAAATGAGACTAAAATTGACCTTTTGGGCCATCATGGGAAATGCCATGTGTGGCACAAACTCATCACCCTGAAAACATTATTTCTACAGTGAAGCATGGTGGTGGCAGCATCATGCTGTTTTTCATCTGTAGGGACAGGAAAGCTAGTCAGGACTGAAGGAAAGCTGGATGGCACTAAATACAGGACAACTCTGGAGGAAAACCTGTTTGAGTCGGCCAGAGGTTTGAGACTGGGATGAAGGTTCACGTTCCAGCAGGATAATGACCCTGAACATACTGCTAAAGCTACACTGGAGTGGTTTAAAGGGAAACATTTAAATGTCTTGGAATGGCCTAGTCAAAGCCCAGACCACATTCCAATTGAGAATCTTTGGCATAACTTGAAGATTGCTGTACACCAACACAACCCATCTAACTTGAAGGAGTTGGAGCAGATTTGCCTTGAGGAATGGGCAAAAATCCCAGTGGCTAGATGTGCTAAGCTAATAGGGACATACCCCAAGAGACTTGCAGCTGTAATTGCAGCAAAAGGTGGCTCTACAAAGTATTGACTTTGGGAGGTGAATACCTATGCACACTCCAGATTTCTGTTTTCTCATTTTAATTATTGTTTGTGTCAAAATAAAACAACACTTTGCACCTTTAAAGTGGTCGGCATGTTCTCATCTCATCTCATTATCTCTAGCCGCTTTAACCTTCTACAGGGTCGCAGGCAAGCTGGAGTCTATCCCAGCTGACTATGGGCGAAAGGCGGGGTACACCCTGGACAAGTCGCCAGGTCATCACAGGGCTGACACATAGACACAGACAACCATTCACACCCACATTCACACCTACGAGCAATTTAGAGTCACCAGTTAACCTAACCTGCATGTCTTTGGACTGTGGGGGAAACCGGAGCACCCAGAGGAAACCCACGCGGACACGGGGAGAACATGCAAACTCCGCACAGAAAGGCCCTCGCCGGCCACGGGGCTCGAACCCAGGACCTTCTTGCTGTGAGGCGACAGCGCTAACCACTACACCACCGTGCCGCCCGGTCGGCATGTTGTGTAAATCAAATGGTGCTAACCCTCCAAAAATCCATTTTAATTCCAGCTTGTAATGCAACAAAACAGGACAAACACCAAGGGGGATGAATACTTTTGTAAGACACTGTATACAATATAATACAGTAACAAAAACTGTACAGAAAACATTGAAAGTGTGACACATCACTGTTCAGTTCGCACTTTAACAGACAGTCCTGGAGTTTACTGCGTTTAAATAGCACTCACTGTCAACGATGAGCACTCCATCCCTAAACTCGATCGCTAATCGGAGCTGCCCTGTGGAGAGAAAATGAGCGAAAGCTGAGACAGTGTGATAAAATGCTCTTGTTCATCCCATAGTTCCAAAAAGTAATGCTCTTCACATTGCAATGAGCCTGCAATAAAAATATCATAGAGAAAGAAACTTGAAGACAAACCGAAGTATATGCTTATTATTCACAAAATTCCTTTTGAAAATAATCATACAGTCACATTTTCATATTTTCTCAATAGCTTTATTAAATATGGGCCTGGTATAGACAGTACCTGGATGCTATCATGGGTTAGCAAGGACTCATCAACCTTCAACGTCTTTTGCCAACTCCAAAAGTCAAAGCTTTCTGATAGTTCTGATTTCACAAGTTGCAATGCAATCAACGCTCAATGTAGTAGATGTCTGAACTTTAGCAGATGAGTAATTATAGTAGAATTTCAGTTGTACAGAGATTTCTTCAAGTAATTTCCAACACTTTTGAGGAAAATGTTGGTATTGCCAATGGTTGTTTGTTTTTTTTTAATTAATTTCTGCCATCATTACACTCCTGCACTGTGTATACGGTATACAGCTAAAAGATAGCTACCTCAATTGTTAGCAACATTGCTGGAAAAATAACATTGGCAAAACGTTAAGTATTAGACAGTAAATTGTGTACTGGCTATGGAAATCATTAGAAATACCAACATTTTCAAGTCAAATTCCAACCTAATAGCGACAAGCTAGCTTACTCAACCATTAGCCTCATGTCTAGTCAAATAACATTGGGTTGTTTTGGTCATTCATATTCCCCAGTTGCTTAGCAATAGTTTTAAATCTTAAATACTGTCCTTGACTGCCTGTTCTGACAGGTTTTCCACTAGTTTATCCATCACCATAAAAATAGACCTAACATGTAATTAGCATGCTAGCAAACCCAGACAAACCAAATATGTGACATCTGATGCTATAGCAGCTGTTATAATTACAACATTGAGATTTATTTCAGCTAAACACGGACTGTTTAAGAGAAGTACAGTGATGCTAGTTCGCTAACATTACCAAGCGCTGAAAAAAAAAGGAAAAAAACGGCAGCGGCAATGCGATAGAGTTTGTGACTAGCCGAGTGAAATTATCTTGTTTCAAGTTTATTTTTATAGCGCTTTTAACAATAAACATTGTCGCAAAGCAGCTTTACAGAATTTTAATGACTTTAAACATGAGCTAATTTTATCCCTAATCTAATCTATCCCCAATGATCAAGCCTGTGGTGACGGTGACGAGGAAAAACTCCCTCAGACGACATGACGAAGAAGCGTCGAGAGGAACCAGACTCAAAAGGGAACCCATCCTCATTTAGGTGATAGCAGACAACATGATTATAACATTAACAGTTTTAACATGAAGTCAGTTTCGCTGATGTTATAAACTCTTCATTGATGGAAACTTGAGTGCAAAACTGTTCATGACAACTGCAGTCCTAAAGTTAGCAAGTCAACTGTAGTCCTCAGCCATAAAAGCATTACTGTAAGAGTCCAGAGCGTCTTCCAAGTGTGACTTTCAACTGTCCACATGGGGCCGTCCTCTACAGGAGCGATGCGATGAGGCTCCAGCCAGACGTAGGGCATCAGGATGGATCAGGCAGGTCCGAGGAGCAGAAGAGGTCAGCATCTCGATCCCAGGATTGACATGTAACTCAGAGGGACAGATGGGGGGGAGAAAAGGGAAAGAGAGAGAAAACGCAGGTTGTTAGGTATGCCCAATGTCACCTGATGAGTAAGAACAGTATACATTTTGCGCTGAGTGCAAGCAGGGACTCTGGCAAAACTAACTATGACAGCATAACTAAAAGGTGAGAGCCAGAAGGTAACACGGGCATGAGGGAGCCCCGGGACATAAAGCAGCAGCCACTACACCGTCAACAAACTCAAGTGAGCAAGCGAGTGGGGACTGACAGCATCCATACATCCCAGTTTACCAAACACTCTATGTCTGAGGACCCTCCAGATCTACACCTTTACCTCATAAACACTATTAACAAAGGGCGTGACTAACCAGATATGTTTTCAGCCTAGACTTAAACACTGAGACTGTGTCTGATTCCCGAACACTACTTGGGAGGCTGTTCCATAACTGTGGGGCTTTGTAAGAAAAGGCTCCGCCCCCTGATGTAGTCTTGTAAATTAGGACATGCTTTTGTGTGTATATATATATATATATATATATATATATATATATATATATATATATATATATATATATAAAACTTGTGTGTGAATATTGCATTGAGTGTCACTCTGTTCTTCCGTGCTAACAATAAAAATTAAGAAGGATGAGGAGACAAAAGATGTGAAACGAAGATGTGTCGTACAGCCAAGACGGTCTCAGTGCTTAAACTCACACTCAGTGTGTCTGCACGTCTCATTAATCATCTCTCGCTGTCTCCGTTTCCATTTTCTTTGTCCTCTCTGTCTCATTCTCTCTCTCTATCTATCTTACTTTAGACCTAGCCTGAAGCATCAACACAGGATTACATTTTATTAAACCCACGTCTGTACATAAAGCCACAGTTCCAATGCATGAGAAATGGAGAGACACAAAAATTTACATTTTATTGAATCATTTCTAATGACTGCATACTTTATAGCCTGATACATATTTTCCTGTATGAAAAACAAGACAGAAATCCATTAGATGTCGGAGCAGTTGATGAACACCGCACTGCTCCTGAATCCTCAATTCTGATTGGTCAGAAGATGTTGATTAACTTTCTATCTCAAGGTTTATACTGATACGTTTATTTTAATACATAAGAGAGGCTGTTGAGGGAATGTAACTATAAACGGACAAATATACAGTAAGTCTTTTTTTAATTACGAATAAACAAGAATCATTGGCAAATTGTTAAGGTATAAGAAGAATAAAACACTTTTTTATATTGCAATATGCTGTTAAAGGAAAATAACCATCTTCAGCATAGTGGCAGTGATTCAGCTTCATCACATCACCTTATGGTTGATTATTTTCCTATAACAGCATGACATGTTTTACGTTACATGTAAAACGTACATATTTTTCTAGACTGTCTTTCTGAATTATTCAGTCATAGGCATTTGTCAATTGAGTATGAAACCTGGATAATTTCTCCTTTCAGAGAAGTTTTTTTTTCAATGAAAAATTGAAAAACTTTATTACAGGGTATAAATTAGTGAAGTCTTCTTAATACAGTATTAATATTGCAGAAAGGATGTCTGGATAAATCTAGTATACTTTTAGCAAAGTAGCTAAAGTTAAAGTTAAGGAAATTGTTTCTACACAGGTTTAAATATATGTAGTTAAATAATTTTCAAAATACAAGCACTTCTTCTGAGCCAGCCCTGTTTTTTAGGCTAACGTTTAAACGTGGCTGACAGAAGCTCCCCGAGTGATACGACAAGAAAAGTGTTTGGTCTATTTGAATCCAGATGAGAGATGGGAATCCAGATGAGATGGTGCTTCTGTCTGTCCCCTGTCAACCAAAGCAATACAATCATGCCAATCATAGGCGTCTGTGAACTCAGGTATGCAAAAGACGGCGGATAGGTCTTTTTTCTGAGCGTGTTACATGGCCCTGCATGAGCAGCAGTTCGAAACGGTACACTAGTTGCCTTCAGGTACATATTAACCTTCACCCTGCCTTGTTAGTTCCATTATCATGTGATAATAGAAAGCAGGTTAGTGGGTGGGAATTGGCAGATGATGAAATTAGGAGGAGGGGGGAATATGGCTCCTGATGGATGTGGCAGACGCTGAGTTTGTGTTCAGATCTCCTCTGTGCTCACTGTGTGCTTTAATTGCACTTCGTTTGAATTAGCAGGAGGTCTGAAGGAAAGCCTGGCAGTCTGAAGACACACACATACACACACATACATACACACACACACACACACACACACATGGAGACATACACATCCTCAGGGGCCTCACATGTCTGTCTGGCTGTCTGTGCCAGTCAGGATCCTGGCATTGATCCTGTCATGGTATAAAGGGATTCAGGTCTCCATATTTGGCTGCTCTTCATACAAGACACTCTGTCAGGGAGGAACAAACCCTGGACACAAATAAGAGGATGAGATGGAGAGTCTACAGCGTCACTCAGATGAAACACGGAGGATTCAAGAGTCATGAATTCGCTTGGAATTCAGATATGCATGTGGCTGTGTTTTCGAGCGCTTTTTTACCTTCTTATCTTATGTCCATGTACCTGGGCTTGTATGGAAGGAGAAAAAGAGTGTTTTCGATAAGTGAAGTAGGCATGGAGGTTTATTCACTAAAATATATTCACAAACACTGCCACAGGTTTTTTATTATTATTTATTTATTTATTTATTTATTTTTTATAATTGAATCACTATTATTGCCAAATACCTGACAAAATGATCAATTAAATAACAAAACCTACATATTTGTATTGAAGAATGTACACTCTTTGAAAATAAATGCATGTTATTTACCAGCTGGGAGGTCCGTATGGTGAAATACCGTGACCGAGGTCTTGAAAATACTGAGCGAGGCCCTCTGGGCCGAGGTCAGTATTCAAGGCCGAGGTCACGGTATTTCACCATATGGACCGACCTTAAGCTGGTAAATAATATATTTATTTTCTTTACCAAATTCTAACAGAAAACGAGAGCGCCCAAAAGGGAAAACTGAGCCGAGCCACCATTTTGAATCCTCATTCACGACTGTAATGCAAATGGCTTCCTCCTCGGTATACAAGTGCACTTCCATGGCAGGAAAAAAACTACATTTTGCCGCCTATGTAGTCCCCTGTTTATACAAAATTGAGTCATTCAGGATTCAGCCATGTTTTTGCTCAGCGTTAGCAAGTTAGAGGTTTTTAGCTTTCTCCTGAAATGTTTTCTTTTATTTCTTCTTACTCAGGGTAGTAAAACTCGCTTTCGCTGTGAACACTGTCGTTATCGCTATCCATGCTGTAAAATTAATGCTATTCTCCTGAGAAATGCTGGCAAAAATGTATAAGATTTTTGATAATCTTATAAATAAATCTTATTAAAAAAGATAAATATTGACAAAAAAATGCTACTATGTTTGTTGTTGTGAACGAGCGAATCACCAGAGGTCCATAACCGGGGTCCGTAACTGGGGTCCGTATCGTAGGATATGGACCCGCTCGCCAGCCAATCAGAGTGCAGGATTTGATGGAAACCAGACCATGAAAAAAAATAAAGTACATTATTGTGCATTTAGGGGTACGATGGCTTGTCATGGGGCAGTACCCTCTAAGGTACTTCTTATTTGTGCCCTTTATACACCAGTTAGGAACATATATGTACCTTTTTGGCCCTAAAAATGAAAACATAGTTACCTTGAGGTCCAATAATGAGCCCTAGGGGGTACATTAGTGTAGATTGTACCATGGGGTACAGAAATGGACTCCTACTATGCCCCTATTTCTGACAGTGTATAAACTGCTCAGTCTGAGATCCGAATGAGATGTGAAATGACTGTTTTAATAAAGGCATTTGATAAAAATCTTATAGACAGCGCTAGTGTAAAACATAAATATGTTGGGATCTGACATATAGGAGTCATTATCTACAGTCATTTTGATAATCTGTGATAAAGACTTATTTTTTTATTAGTTTAGATGTTCCAACATTTTCTTCCTACATTTACTTAGTATTATGTCATCTTTTTTTTCAGTAAATAAATAAATAACGTTAATATTGAGTGTGTGCTGAAGATGAATGAATGGCTGAAGTGTTTGCAGGAAAGGTATAAATATGCATGAATATTAGATAATATGCGTAATTCCAGCCTTTCTTCTCTATAGTTTTATAAATGTGTTTATAGAAAAAAATGGCATTCACACTCCAACTGTGAGATCAAAAACTGTATTTTCAGGCAGGTGTGTATATTTGATGGTAAAATATTTGTTAATTAGTTTGTGCAAAAGCTCTTTTTTTCCGCATATTTTCCACATGTTTGAGATCAGAAATGAACGTCGATGCAACAGGGGGTGTGAAATTTGAAATTTGTCAGCGCGATGGAATTACATCCTTTTAACGTGAACATAAAGGCTTTGAAGATGCCTTTCAATCTGTACCGAAGTCAGCGTGGCTGAAAAAGAAAAGTTCAGTACCTGGAACTGACAGAACATGAACCTCAAACACTTGTTTCGTCATTCAAATGGAAATCGTGCATATGCAAATGAGGGTGGTAAAACAGGCAAATCCCAAAATCCAGGAGTGTTTCCTAACAGTCCAGACTCATTAATATTCACAGCACAGAATTTGAATACATCAGCCCACGTTCCAGTCCATGCAATATTACTTCATTTTCCAGCGCCAGTGGCTACCTGGACAGGAGCCCCATCCTAACATTCTTTCAGGATCATTAAAGTATCGATCTATCTTGGATCTGCACAGCTGAAACTTCAAAACTTCAACAGTTCTGCAGGTATTGTGAAGAACAAATCAATGACAAACTCACCAGGGGATTCAAGAAGAGCACACACACATACCCAGAGCAGTGGGCAGCGATGCTACAGCACCCGGGGAGCAGTTGGGTGTTCAGTGCCTTGCTCAAGGGCACTTCAGCCATGAATACAGAGGGAGGGGAAAGTGCTGTTCATTCGCTCAACTCCTCTCACATTTTTTCTGCCAGTCCTAGGACTTGAACTGGCAACCATTTGGGCCCATGGCTGCAACAGCTGTCTTCCCTGGAACAGATCGACACCGAGCTGGAGAACTTATTGGAGGGAGACATTATGGTTTTTGTGGCTACTGCCTCATAGATGCGAAGCCACTATGTCATCATGTTGTAAGAATGAGTGTAACAATAGCGCACTGCGCATACGCATGCACGATCACCAGAACGGCGATACGAACAGTTGATCTCGTGTTATCAAAGGTACACAAGAACAAGTGGCGAAGCCACTATGTCATCGTGTTGTAAGAATGTAAGAATAAGTATAACAATAGCAAAACTTCATAACCAATCAGCACTTATCCTGATCAAATTCGATTACCCGTTCTACTTCTTGATAAACTTCGGAACCAATCAGAACCAGAAATGAAATAAGAGAAACCTCATTATAACTTCATAGTATCGGAAGATAATCAGCAGATAAAAAGATAAATGAAATTCACCTCATGGTTTGCCAAGGCTACTGATTTGATATCAGGTAAGTGGTGTTTATTTTAAGAAAATGTACCTTTTGATTATCACAGTAGGCGGCACGGTGGTGTAGTGGTTAGCGCTGTCGCCTCACAGCAAGAAGGTTCTGGGTTTGAGCCCAGTGGCCAATGGAGGCCTTTCTGTGTGGAGTTTGCATGTTCTCCCCGTGTCCACGTGGGTTTCCTCTGGGTGCTCTGGTTTCCCCCACAGTCCAAAGACATGCAGGTTAGGTTAACTGGTGACTCTAAATTGACCGTAGGTGTGAATGTGAGTGTGAATGGTTGTCTGTGTCTATGTGTCAGCCCTACGATGACCTGGAGACTTGTCCAGGGTGTACCCCGCCTCTCACCTATAGTCAGCTGGAATAGGCTCCAGCTTGCCCCCGACCCTGTACAGTATAAGCGGCTACAGATAATGGATGGATGGATGGATGGATGGATGGATGGATGGATGGATGGATGGATGGATGGATGGATGATTTGGCCCTAGAATGAAACAAGTTATATTCCTTTTTTGGTGTACTCATTAATATGTTGATGACCCTGAACAGGATAAGCAGTTACAGATAACGGATGGATGGATTATCACAGCTTTTGTATTTATAAGCAGTAGCCACATGTACACACAGGGTACCTATTTTTGACCAGTGCTTCCCAGGAAAATACTTCTCCAAATAGTTGAACTGAAACTGCTGGTAAGTACAACAAAGGACTCTTCAACTGCTTTCTTTCTGCTTCAGTGAGCTGTGGTTAAATGAAACACCTCCCAGCACAACAGTGAATCTCCCAGGCTTTTCACTGCACAGAGCAGACCATGACCCCATTCTCAGTCAGAAAACAAAAGACGGAGATAAGTAGAGTGACAATGCCAGGCTGGTGGCCCTTATGCACAAAACAACAAGCGCTCCTCACCACGCTGTGACAGTGGTGCTGAAAGAACAGCGCTCCACTTCCCTGACAGCAGTGGTGCTGAAGAGACAGCGCCACTTCAGCACCACTGTCTACCAACAACACGCACACGGCCAAGGGGCAGGGACACCTAACGCGACATGGCTAGAGCTCGCTAATCGAGACACTCATTTTCCTTCCACACTACCCTTAACCTGCAGAGTTCCCACAGTCTGGAGAGGACTTTATCAAACCAGGACAGGAAGAACCACTGATGCCTCACACCTGTACACCCTTTTCCCCACTCCTGGCCACTTAGGTAAATAAAATAGCACTTGTTTGTTCTGCACTCAAGTTTCCATCAATGAAGAGTTATAATATCAATGAAACTGACTTCATGTTAAAACTGTTAATGTTATAATCATGTTGTCTGTTATCATCCAAATGAGGATGGGTTCCCTTTTGAGTCTGGTTCCTCTCGAGGTTTCTTCCTCATGTCGTCTGAGGGAGTTTTTCCATGCCACCATTGCCACAGGCTTGATCACTGGGGATAGATTAGGGATAAAATTAGCTCATGTTTAAAGTCATTAAAATTCTATAAAGCTGCTTTGCGACAATGTCTATTGTTAAAAGCGCTATAGAAATAAACTTGACTTGACACTAGGGGGCGCTACAGTAACTAGTCATGTTGTGTGATTTTATCCACTTTTTGAAGGTAGAAGCCAGATCATCTTAAATCTTAAAGTTTCGTAGTTAGCTAATAACTTTAATTTACTTTATGTTGTTGAGATCAAAAGCAAGTAGCTAGTACTGTATGGATAACGTTAGCTACTAGCATGCTCCAAGTAGCTAGCATAGTAAACTAGCAAGTATGATCTAGCTTATCTATACAGAGGATCGTTTTATTTTCCTGCCTGTATCCCAGTCAAAGAAATAGTCCGTGTTGTCATATAAATCTACCATCATGTTGGTTCTGGATGGCGCTTCTGAGCAGCACTTCCAGGTCACATTTCCAGACTGCATTTCCCAGAGTGCACCACAGCCCATGGACATGGCTGCAGCGGACATTCACGCCCTGGTAATGCACATCAGCTGCAAACTAGCCAATCAGAACAGATCTCATCAATATATTAATGAGTAAACAAAAAAAAAGAAAATAGCTTGTTTCATTCTAGGGCCAAATCATCCATCCATCCTTTCATTATCTGTAGCCGCTTATCCTGTACAGGGTCGCAGGCGAGCTGGAGCCTATCCCAGCTGACTATGGGTGAGAGGCGGGGTACACCCTGGACAAGTTTCCAGGTCATCGCAGGGCTAAGACATAGAGACAAATAACCATTCACACTCACATTCACACCTACGGTCAATTTAGAGTCACCAGTTAACCTAGCCTGCGTGTCTTTGGACTGTGGAGGAAACCGGAGCACCCTGAGGAAACCAACGTAGACACGGGGAGAACATGCAAACTCCACACGGAAAGGCCCCTGTCAGCCACTGGGCTCGAAACCAGAACTTTCTTGCTGTGAGGCAACAGTGCTAACCACTACACCACCATGCCGCCCCGCCAAAGCATGTTCTCAGAAAATAAAGTACATTACCATACCTTTAGGGGTACAATGACTTGTCACCAGGTCAGTACCCTCTAAGGCAGGGGTTCTAAAACATTTGCGATCTGCCCCCCCCCCCCCCCCCCCCGACTGTAGCAAATGTACTTTGAGCCCCCCCCCCGAAAAAGATAGATACGCTATTACTTATTATCTCATCTCATCTCATTATCTCTAGCTGCTTTATCCTGTTCTACAGGGTCGCTGGCAAGCTGGAGCCTATCCCAGCTGACTACGGGCGAAAGGCGGGGTACACCCTGGACAAGTCGCCAGGTCATCACAGGGCTGACACATAGACACAGACAACCATTCACACTCACATTCACACCTACGGTCAATTTAGAGTCACCAGTTAACCTAACCTGCATGTCTTTGGACTGTGGGGGAAACCGGAGCACCCGGAGGAAACCCACGCGGACACGGGGAGAACATGCAAACTCCACACAGAAAGGCCCTCGCCGGCCACGGGGCTCAAACCCGGACCTTCTTGCTGTGAGGCGACAGCGCTAACCACTACACCACCATGCCGCCATTATTATTATTATTATTATTATTATTATTATTATTATTATTATTATTATTGGGCTGTTTTTTATTGTTGTGTATTATTGAATTATTACAATGTTAGACAACACAGTCCGAGACTGAAAATGTTCAATTTTGCCCTATATCCTTTTAAAAATTTCTGGATCCAGACGCGGTTCTGGATCACCTCCAAAATTTAAGTTCTTCATTGGGCCAAGACACATATCTAGTAAAATTTTCATGAAAATCTGTCTGTACATTTTTTTCTGCAAAGTTTCTAACAAACAAACACATGAACAAACAAACAAACTCTACCGGAGTACTGGAGGTAGTGTGAACGAATGTCTCAGTGTGACACATGAGCCTGCTTTGTTTGGCAGAGTTCTCGAATTCTCGGCTCAATTTTAGTTAAGCACATCCTCAGGTCATCCTCAACCTGTGCGCGATTGCGGTACTTAGTTTTGAGCACGGTCAGTTTTGAAAAGCCTGCCTCACACAAGTATGTTGACGCGAAAGGTAGGAGAATTTTTAAGGCAACGTCACAGAGCTGGGGGTGCTCCTGCATCAGTTTTACCCAGAAGGATGGAAGAGAACAGGTGCTAAAAAGGTGCTTCAGCCTGATGTTACTCTTCAGCTCAATAAGCTGCTCTTGCATTTGCAGTGACGAATCATTTGCGGTGCAAACAAATGGGTCCCGAACCCATGAAAATGACCGGTAGTCTAACTTGAAATAAGAAACTAACTGCTGCTTAAGCCCAGACAGGTGTTTCATGCTGTCGCTGGCAAGCACCTCTGCACAAACGACACACTGAGGACGTGGTTCCAGTGTGCCAGTAACAGAAAAACTGTATTGTAAATAACTTTCGTCATATTTGCAGAGTTTTGGTTTTTTGGGAACTGGTACATCAGTGGGACCAGCTCTTTTTTCACGAATTAGAAATTTGTCCATATTGTTTATTAACCCAATAAAAGATTATGCTATAAGTGTGAATATTGCAAAGGGGCTTGCTCAGCTAAGAATGCTAGCACCTTACCACGACGCACCAGACTTAGCGCCGCTAAAATGAGCAATCTACAAACCGTGCTTAATGTAATTAAGTTAAAATATAATTAACTGTGATACGGTGTTGGACCTTACCATTTTTAATCGAAGAAAAAAGGTGAAGGAAAGAGAGAAAAAAGTAGGAGAAAGATTAAAGAAAGGAGAAAGAGTAGGTTGACAAGTAGGCAAAGGAGACAAAGGAGAAAGTAAGTTGACAAGTAGGAAAGAGAGATGGTAAGATCAGATTTAAATGGAATTTTAATGAGAAAAGAGGGCTGAAATAATCTTTAAAAAGACGGTTTAAATTGTTACTGCAGTCACAGTGCTGGAAGGCTAGCTATATATGCAAGGATATAGCCTTTAAAAAGGCTGTTGGTAAAAAGTAATTGAAAAGCTAATAGTAAGCTATATGAAAGCTGCAATGGTAAGAGCTTGACTCGATTCCACCGTGGTGTGTTTCCGATGTCTGTGATCTCTTATGTACTTGAGGTGTGTCTATAAAAGTTCCTTGCTGAGATTTCAAATAATAACTCTCCGTTTTTATTGGCTGGACTGAAGATAAAGACGTTCGTTATTTGTTGGTGCAACTGTAAACCAGCCCCTTGCATTTGCCACTGAGCGGTCTGTGACCACACGCCCCACTCGCCAAGTGTCCGTGCCCCCCAGTTTGAGAACCACTGCTCTAAGGTGCTTATTTGTACTCTTTATATAGTGCTTGGGTGTAGATTGTACCTTGGGGGACAGAAATGGACTCCTACTGTGCCCCTATTTCTGACAGTGTATAAGGTTGTAAATAGGAGTGTAAAACCACATCTGGGCTTTTTTTCCCCGCCTGACCTTCTAATTAGACATCAGAGAACTATTTTAAATACTGAATAAATGCTTTTTATGTCACATTTAAGTGAAACCTACAGAATTATTTTGTCTTTACAGCCTCTAGGAAGTGTCAAACAATATGTTGAGCATATTTTTTTAACAAAATTTAAACTGTCTGGCATTATGGCTGGATGGAAAATAGTGAGGCTTTTAACCTAAAAAAACATCATTTAAATTGTGAAGCATGGGAGTGGCAGCATCCAATGGGATTTTTATTGTTGTTGTTTTTACAACCCCGATTCCAAAAAAGTTGGGACAAAGTACAAATTGTAAATAAAAACGGAATGCAATAATTTACGAATCTCAAAAACTGATATTGTATTCACAATAGAACATAGACAACATATCAAATGTGTCGAAAGTGAGACATTTTGAAATTTCATGCCAAATATTGGCTCATTTAAAATTTCATGACAGCAACACATCTCAAAAAAGTTGGGACAGGGGCAATAAGAGGCTGGAAAAGTTAAAGGTACAAAAAAGGAACAGCTGGAGGACCAAATTGCAACTCATTAGGTCAATTGGCAATAGGTCATTAACATGACTGGGTATAAAAAGAGCATCTTGGAGTGGCAGCGGCTCTCAGAAGTAAAGATGGGAAGAGGATCACCAATCCCCCTAATTCTGCGCCGAAAAATAGTGGAGCAATATCAGAAAGGAGTTCGACAGTGTAAAATTGCAAAGAGTTTGAACATATCATCATCTACAGTGCATAATCTCATCAAAAGATTCAGAGGATCTGGAAGAATCTCTGTGCGTAAGGGTCAAGGCCGGAAAACCATACTGGGTGCCCGTGATCTTCGGGCCCTTAGACGGCACTGCATCACATACAGGCATGCTTCTGTATTGGAAATCACAAAATGGGCTCAGGAATATTTCCAGAGAACATTATCTGTGAACACAATTCACCGTGCCATCCGCCGTTGCCAGCTAAAACCCTATAGTTCAAAGAAGAAGCCGTATCTAAACACAACCCAGAAGCGCAGACATCTTCTCTGGGCCAAGGCTCATTTAAAATGGACTGTGGCAAAGTGGAAAACTGTTCTGTGGTCAGGCGAATCAAAATTTGAAGTTCTTTATGGAAATCAGGGACGCCGTGTCATTCGGACTAAAGAGGAGAAGGACGACCCGAGTTGTTATCAGCGCTCAGTTCAGAAGCCTGCATCTCTGATGGTATGGGGCTGCATTAGTGCGTGTGGCATGGGCAGCTTACACATCTGGAAAGACACCATCAATGCTGAAAGGTATATCCAGGTTCTAGTGCAACATATGCTCCCATCCAGACGACGTCTCTTTCAGGGAAGACCTTGCATTTTCCAACATGACAATGCCAAACCACATACTGCATCAATTACAGCATCATGGCTGCGTAGAAGAAGGGTCCGGGTACTGAACTGGCCAGCCTGCAGTCCAGATCTTTCACCCATAGAAAACATTTGGCGCATCATAAAACAGAAGATACGACAAAAAAGACCTAAGACAGTTGAGCAACTAGAATCCTACATTAGACAAGAATGGGTTAACATTCCTATCCCTAAACTTGAGCAACTTGTCTCCTCAGTCCCCAGACGTTTACAGACTGTTGTAAAGAGAAAAGGGGATGTCTCACAGTGGTAAACATGGCCTTGTCCCAACTTTTTTGAGATGTGTTGTTGTCATGGAATTTAAAATCACCTAATTTTTCTCTTTAAATGATACATTTTCTCAGTTTAAACATTTGATATGTCATCTATGTTCTATTCTGAATAAAATATGGAATTTTGAAACTTCCACATCATTGCATTCTGTTTTTGTTTACAATTTGTACTTTGTCCCAACTTTTTTGGAATTGGGGTTGTAATGTTCTAGGAATATTTAAGCAGTCAGGAAAACACCAATTTAGCATTACACCTAAAGATGGAGTCATGAATGGAAGTGACATTAGCCGAGATTTTTTTAAATGTCACACGCCTGTGTGGTTTTGTGTCACTTCACCTACTGTATATAAATGCAGATGTTCATTTCTGATTGTGAAAACAGAAACTGGAAAGAAAGCAGGAAAAAATTTTGAACTAAAATAAAGCTGTGTGTGTCACACTGTTTGGTTTGGTACAGAGTCATTTCCGTCAGAAGGACCATTTGGTCATTAGGAATGGACATGACATGGACATGGCAGCTTGCTGTTCTAACAAAATGTTCCGATTACCCAGCAGCCCACGGGGCATGCTGTCCATGAGATGACTGCTGAGGCTGCAGCAGCAGTTTGCTTGTTATCTCCAAATTAGTTCTGCAGCCTCCATGAGAAACCTTCGCACAGCCGTCATTCTTTCCTTTCATTATCCCTCCCTCGCTGCTTTGCCTTTCCTTCCATCCCCCTTCATTACAGCGAGCCAGTAGACAGACCTGTGCACCTTTTTCCTTCCTTATTCCACCTACTTTCTTTCTCTTTTCTCTCACTATCCACCCCACACTTCCTTCCAGTCTCCAGTTCGACACCAACAAATCTGGCACGTCCTTCACAGTACGCAGTTAACACAATCAGCGTGTAGAGAAGTTCCCTTCCTGAAATTGAGAAAATCCTGAAATCCATCCAATTGGGATTGAAAGTAAGCCCAGTGTCGGTGATTAATGGCGAGTGTGTGTGCTCGATCAGCAATGGACAGAGTTTAATGGCCTAAATGCATTTTCCATCATGCTAAAGTGCCTGCTCTTCACCTGTTCATACTTCAGCATAGTAAAATATTCAAAAATCACTGTTATTCCTTTCAGCCAACCAATCAACCAATCATATGGGCGTGACTCGTCACCCTGGTCTCATCTCATCTCATCTCATTATCTGTAGCCGCTTTATCCTGTTCTACAGGGTCGCAGGCAAGCTGGAGCCTATCCCAGCTGACTACGGGCGAAAGGCGGGGTACACCCTGGACAAGTCGCCAGGTCATCACAGGACTGACACATAGACACAGACAACCATTCACACTCACATTCACACCTACGCTCAATTTAGAGTCACCAGTTAACCTAACCTGCATGTCTTTGGACTGTGGGGGAAACCGGAGCACCCGGAGGAAACCCACGCGGACACGGGGAGAACATGCAAACTCCGCACAGAAAGGCCCTCGCCGGCCACGGGGCTCAAACCCGGACCTTCTTGCTGTGAGGCGACAGCGCTAACCACTACACCACCATGCCGCCTCGTCACCCTGGTAACCAAGAAAATGGAGGAGAAGCTAGGAGAGTCTAAGAATAACGAATAGTTAATAAAAAGCAAAGCAGCGGTTAGAGGTGTGATATGATGTCGATATTGTTGACATAGCAACAAAACCCACGCCCCTTTTTTTTTTGATGAAGTACTGGGATGAAGCCAGCACTTTTCTGCTAGAGAGAAACGCGATATGGACACACACTTGAACTGTACAGTCCATACAGAGCTTAAGAAAGTGACACATCGCTTGTGGGCGTGGCCTGATTTTTATTTCCAACAAGAAACACTGTCCGCTATATAGTATAGCTTCTGAAGTTAAATGCAAATTACCCTAAATAACACACTAATGAGTTGTTTTTGTCATTTAATTGGTACGTTCCTGGTTCTGTATTAGCTTCACTGGCAGAGTCGATTAGCAAAGCAAGCTATTTCTACGAGCTACACACACACACCAGATGCACCAACGATCTCTGCGACTTCTTTCCAAACTTTATTTTTCTTCATAGTGTCTCTGTGCACTTTGAACAAGAAGCCGTAAATCGTAGGTAGGATTTACAGTGGTGAGTGGGGAACTGACAAAAAGTCGGACCAGGCGTTCCATAAGATTGGTCCAAGGAATCATTCGAGACAATCCTTTCTATTTTTCGTTTTACAGTGTCAAAATTAACATGCACAGAATTGAGAAAATCGAAAACATTTAATTAAAATGTTACTTTTTGTACTGTTTCTGAAATGGTGGCGCTTTCTCAGGCACACATGTGGTGCGTGAAAACAAATCGTACCAAATAAAAAAACTCACCAAAAAATATTGAGATCTCTCAGATTGGACCTCAGAAGATAGACTAATAGGTGAGAAAGCCACCTCAGTATAGTTTTAATTCATGTCTAGTTCCTGGACAGGATTAGTTTAGCGCTAATGCTAAGCCTGAAGTGATGAGTCTAATAATGAACAGCATAATGCAAAAGTGAATCAGTGAATCAGTGAATCATGAAGCCCTCTGTGTGTCCCTTCATTATTGATGAGTTTGGCCTTTGAGGCTCAGTGACAGCAGCATGAATGATTAAATGATCCTAAAGAGACGAGCTGCTAATTACCCACAAAATAAGCGCAAGGTGAGCACCTGAGCTTAGCTTAACCACCTGTGCTGTTAGCATAGCATCAGTGTCATAAAAGCTTTATCGGTGGAGTTCAAGCCTGCAGGAAAGAAAGGAAGGATTTCTAACATGTGGGAATGGACTGTACATGCTGAAACAAGCTGTATTATTATTATTATTATTATTATTATTATTATTATTAATTTGTGCTAGCAGCGGTAGCGCAAATTGTTAAGCCCGGTGTACACAGGCGATTTTCCGTCGCTTGGTTGTACAACTTTTTGACACAAGCAAAAAATTGCTTCATGTGCGGATATTTAGGAGGGCAATTTTTTGTTGCTTGCGACGGATCACAGGTATCAAAAATGCTTGATATTCTGCAACAAAAAAATCACCAGTCGCTGACTTGTTGCTGAAATATCGCCCAGTGTGCATGTCTTTGCGAAAATGAAGCAATCACCTCCATAGGCTAAGCCAATCCCCACCCACGAAGTAGTCACGTGATTTTCATGTGACTTGCATCCCCCTCCCCAAATCGCTCACTGGTCACAGATAACACGCACACGCAGCTACCTGAGAGGGGAAACTTGCATCCAAAAATCGCAATACGCTTGCGACGAGAAGTCACCCGTGTGTGCCAGGCTTTACTCTCACTCAGGATCTTTCTACTTTATTAGGGCCCGAGCCCTATGGGCGAAGGCCCTATTGTTCTTGTAAGAGTTCACTATTATTATTCTTCTTCCGTCTGCTTCTTCTTCTTCTTCTTCTTCTTCCGTCTTCTTCTTCTTCTTCTTTATTTTTCTCCGCTGTTGGGCCTTTTTCGGGGCGCTTGCCATGGGCGAAAACGCACGAAATTTGGCACCAGTTCCGAGAATTGCCACCGCTACTCAGAACCAGAAGCCCAAACTTGGCCGGGGCTCCGGGCCTCTATAGCGCCCCCTAAGTCGTTGTGGTTTTGGCTTCCCACATTAAGGTGCCTGGGTGCCATGTAGTTTGTAGTAGTGGCATGCCATTTGGTACGCATATGTATCTCATTAAGCCGGACAAAAATGTAATGCCAATGCATTAGCCACGCCCAACAGGAAGTGAGGTAATTTCACTTTTGTGCGAAATGCATGGCCACAAAGACGGCGCAACTCCTCCTAGACCGTTCATAGGAATGTCACCAAAATTGATACACATCATCTACAGACATGGCTGACAAAAGTTACTAAATACGTTTCACGTAGGATAAACCGTTCAGAAGTTATACGTCAATCAATTTTCAATGCAAAATTTTACATCCTTAAAAATTCTTAACAAATCTTCTGATTGCTCAAAACTGCTCATACTTCACAGGCAAGTCACGCATTGGGCTTCTGACATGTTACCCAATTTCTGTGATATTTCGCCACTGGGGGCGCTATTTTTGGGCAAAAATTCCAATCTTTCCTCAAATTTGGTCAAAATTCACGGCCACCCTCTTACTACCTCCCATGTCATGTATACCACATTTTGGGAATTTTCGTCCATGGGGGGCGCTGTTTCTGGCCGACGCAATTGCTCCAAAATGGGTTTTTGGTAAATAATTCCATAATGCTTTTCCTTCACACCACTACCTTGTGATGGTACGTTGCTGTTGTAGACACTTATTTTTCCAACTCATAATCGCTCATGTACAGCATAGCGCCACCTACTGACATGGGAAAAACCAAAAAATTTATTCTTCAAAAATCTATATCTCATCTTCTATTTACTCAATTGTCATCAAACTTCATACGCAAACTCTTCATAGCTCACCTGACATTTACGCCAAATTTTGTGCACTTTTGCCACTGGGGGCGCTATTTTTGGGCAAAAATTCCAATCTTTCCTCAAATTTGGTCAAACTCCACGGCCACCCTCTTACCACCTCCCCTGTCATGTATACCACATTTTGGGAATTTTCGTCCATGGGGGGCGCTGTTTTTGGCCGACGCAATTGCTCCAAAACGGGGTTTTGGTAAATAATTCCATAATGCTTTTCCTTCACACCACTACCTTGTGATAGTACGTTGCTGTTGTAGACACTTATTTTTCCAACTCATAATCGCTCATGTACAGCATAGCGCCACCTTCTGACATGGGAAAAACCAAAAAATTTATTCTTCAAAAATCTATATCTCATCTTCTATTTCCTCAATTGTCATCAAACTTCATACGCAAACTCTTCATAGCTCACCTGACATATACGCCAAATTTTGTGCACTTTCGCCCCTGGGGGTGCTGGTTATGGCAAAAATGATATTGCAGCTTCTGATTTGTCAAACTTGGCAAGCAAACTCTTTACAAGACCCTTATTGGGGCGCTTGCCATGGTCGACAACGCACGAAATTTGGCTCCTTTTTCTTAGACTGCCACTGCTACTGAGAACCAGAAGCCCAGATCCAGGCGGGCCTCAGGGCCTCTATAGCGCCCCCCGAGCACCGTACAGTGCGAGACCCTATTGTTGCCATGTGTCCAATTCTGTGCTTTGTCGCCATTGTGGGAGTAATGTTTCTTGCCGAAGAAGCTGTGGAAGGTATTTCGCGGGGACGCATGCCCCCGCCCCCCTTGGCCGCTGGCGCGAGGGCCCGTCGAGGCCGCTTGCGGCTTTAATTATTATTAGGGCCCGAGCCCTATAGGGCGAAGGCCCTATTGTTCTTGTAAGAGTTCACTATTATTATTCTTCCGTCTTCTTCTTCTTCTTCTTCTTCTTTATTTTTCTCCGCTGTTGGGCCATTTTCGGGGCACTTGCCATGGGCGAAAACGCACGAAATTTGGCGCCAGTTCCGAGAATTGCCACCGCTACTCAGAACCAAAAGCCCAAACTTGGCCGGGGCTCAGGGCCTCTATAGCGCCCCCTAAGTCGTTGTGATTTTGGTCTCCCGCATTAAGGTGCCTGGTTGCCATGTAGTTTGTAGTAGTGGCATGCCATTTGGTACGCATATGTATCTCACTAAGCCGGACAAAAATCTAATGCCAATGCATTAGCCACGCCCAACAGGAAGTGAGGTAATTTCACTTTTGTGCGAAATGCATGGCCACGAAGACGGCGCAACTCCTCCTAGACCGTTCATAGGAATGTCACCAAAATTGATACACATCATCTACAGACATGGCTGACAAAAGTTACTAAATACGTTTCACGTAGCATAAACCGTTCAGAAGTTATACGTCAATCAATTTTCGATGCAAAATTTTACATGCTTAAAAATTCATAACAAATCTTCTAGTTGCTCAAAACTGCTCATACTTCACACGCACATCACTCATTGGGCTTCTGACATGTTACCCAATTTCTGTGATATTTCGCCACTGGGGGCGCTATTTTTGGGCAAAAAATCCAATCTTTCCTCAAATTTGGTCAAACTTCACGGCCACCCTCTTACTACCTCCCATGTCATGTATACCACATTTTGGGAATTTTCGTCCATGGGGGGCGCTGTTTTTGGCCGACGCAATTGCTCCAAAACGGGTTTTTGGTAAATTATTCCATAATGCTTTCCCTTCACACCACTACCTTGTGATAGTACGTTGCTGTTGTAGACACTTATTTTTCCAACTCATAATCGCTCATGTACAGCATAGCGCCACCTACTGACATGGGAAAAACCAAAAAATTTATTCTTCAAAAATCTATATCTCATCTTCTATTTACTCAATTGTCATCAAACTTCATACGCAAACTCTTCATAGCTCGGCTGACATATACGCCAAATTTTGTGCACTTTCGCCCCTGGGGGTGCTGGTTATGGCAAAAATGATATTGCAGCTTCTGATTTGTCAAACTTGGCAAGCAAACTCTTTACAGGACCCTTTTTGGGGCGCTTGCCATGGTCGACAACGCACGAAATTTGGCTCCTTTTTCTTAGACTGCCACCGCTACTGAGAACCAGAAGCCCAGCTCCAGGCGGGCCTCAGGGCCTCTTTAGCGCCCCCTAAGTCGTTGTGATTTTGGCCTCCCGCATAAAGGTGCCTGGTTGCCATGTAGTTTGTAGTAGTGGCATGCCATTTGGTACGCATATGTATCTCACTAAGCCGGACAAAAATGTAATGCCAATGCATTAGCCACGCCCAACAGGAAGTGAGGTAATTTCACTTTTGTGCGAAATGCATGGCCACGAAGACGGCGCAACTCCTCCTAGGCCGTTCATAGGAATGTCACCAAAATTGATACACATCATCTACAGCCATGGCTGACAAAAGTTCCTAAATACGTTTCACGTAGGATAAACCGTTCAGAAGTTATACGTCAATCAATTTTCAATGCAAAATTTTACATGCTTAAAAATTCATAACAAATCTTCTAATTGCTCAAAACTGCTCATACTTCACACGCAAATCACTCATTGGGCTTCTGACATGCTACCCAAATTCTGTGATATTTCGCCACTGGGGGCGCTATTTTTGGGCAAAAAATCCAATCTTTCCTCAAATTTGGTCAAACTTCACGGCCACCCTCTTACTACCTCCCATGTCATGTATACCCCATTTTGGGAATTTTTGTCCATGGGGGGCGCTGTTTTTGGCCGACGCAATTGCTCCAAAACGGGTTTTTGGTAAATAATTCCTTAGTGCTTTTCCTTCACACCACTACCTTGTGATCGTACGTTGCTGTTGTAGACACTTATTTTTCCAACTCATAATCGCTCATGTACAGCATAGCGCCACCTACTGACATGGGAAAAACCAAAACATTTTTTCTTCAAAAATCAATATCTCATCTTCTATTTACTCAATCTTGATCAAACTTGATACGCACACTCTTAACAGGTCACCTGACATATCTCCCAAATTTTGTAAACTTTTGCCACTGGGGGCGCTGTTTTCAGGCAACATTTTATATCTCGGCTTCTGATTGGTCAAACTTGATCAAACTTGACACAACAACTCTTCATAGGTCCCTTGACATGTTTACCAAATTTGGTGAACTTTCACCACTGGGGGCGCTCATTGCGCTGTATCAGTTGCAGGAGAGGTGTTTACAATCATGAGGCACCAGGTGTATGTTGTTTTGGTTGCCTTAAACACACATGACTTGTGGGGAATGGGTAGGCAGTCGGGAGCAAGTGTTGTAGCGTTACATACAGACTAATAGATGTCTAACAGAAGACAATCCTATGTAGCTATAGCTTGGTGACTGATGAGGTAAATACATTAATTTGGTTGGGAAACCATGGCATAAAATTTTCTGTCCATGACAACATCTCAGCGCACCGTGTACTCTGTGTCCGATTCTGTGCTTTGTCGCCATTGTGGGAGTAATGTCTCTTGCCGAAGAAGCTGTGGAAGGTATTTCGCGGGGACGCATGCCCCCGCCCCCCTTGGCCGCTGGCGCGAGGGCCCGTCGAGGCCGCTTGCGGCTTTAATTATTATTATTATTATCCATCCATCCATCTATTATCCGCAGCCGCTTATCCCATACAGGGTCGCAGGCAAGCTGGAGCCTATCCCAGCTGACTACTGGCGAAAGGCGGGGTACACCCTGGACAAGTCACCAGATCATCACAGGGCTGACACATAGACACAGACAACCATTCACACTCACACCTACGCTCAATTTAGAGTCACCAGTTAACCTAACCTGCATGTCTTTGGACTGTGGGGGAAACCGGAGCACCCGGAGGAAACCCACGTGGACACAGGGAGAACATGCAAACTCCGCACAGAAAGGCCCTCGCCGGCCACGGGGCTCGAACCCGGACCTTCTTGCTGTGAGGCAACAGTACTAGCCACTACACCACTGTGCTGCCTATTATTATTAGTAGTAGAAGTAGTAGTAGTAGTAGCTGAACATTTTTAGGACGCTATTTCTCCCTCAGTTTTCAACCAATCATCACCAAATTTCACATGAAGAATAACTCTGGGCTGAATTATGTTGCTATGACTTTTGGTGCTGATCTGGATCACTGAACCGAAATGATCCATGACAAATGGGATTTTTTTCAATCACTTATAACTCTGTCAATTTTCATGATTTTTTCTATCAGTTGTTTTATTTTGTTCAGGGTGGCAGGGTGCAACTTTTCCTTCACCTTCAATTGACAAAGGTCAGCTAGCGCAAATTACTGTGACTTTTGTCACAGTCTCTATCTAGTTAGTACTAGTAGTAGTGCTATTATTATTAGGGCCCGAGCCCTATAGGGCGAAGGCCCTATTGTTCTTGTAAGAGTTCACTATTATTATTCTTCCGTCTTCTTCTTCTTCTTCTTCTTCTTCTTCTTTATTTTTCTCCGCTGTTGGGCCATTTTCGGGGCGCTTGCCATGGGCGAAAACGCACGAAATTTGGCACCAGTTCCGAGAATTGCCACCGCTACTCAGAACCAAAAGCACGAACTTGGCCGGGGCTCAGGGCCTCTATAGCGCCCCCTAAGTCGTTGTGATTTTGGCCTCCCGCATTAAGGTGCCTGGTTGCCATATAGTTTGTAGTAGTGGCATGCCATTTGGTATGCATATGTATCTCACTATGCCGGACAAAAATGTAATGCCAATGCATTAGCCACGCCCAACAGGAAGTGAGGTAATTTCACTTTTGTGCGAAATGCATGGCCACGAAGACGGCGCAACTCCTCCTAGACCGTTCATGGGAATGTCACCAAAATTGATACACCTCATCTACAGACATGGCTGACAAAAGTTACTAAATACGTTTCACGTAGGATAAACCGTTCAGAAGTTATACGTCAATCAATTTTCACTTCAAAATTTTACATGCTAAAAAATTCATAACAAATCTTCTAATTGCTCAAAACTGCTCATACTTCACACGCAAATCACTCATTGGGCTTCTGACATGTTACCCAATTTCTGTGATATTTCGCCACTGGGGGCGCTATTTTTGGGCAAAAAATCCAATCTTTCCTCAAATTTGGTCAAACTTCACGGCCACCCTCTTACTACCTCCCATGTCATGTATACCGCATTTTGGGAATTTTCGTCCATGGGGGGCGCTGTTTTTGGCCGACGCAATTGCTCCAAAACGGGTTTTTGGTAAATAATTCCATAATGCTTTTCCTTCACACCACTACCTTGTGATAGTGCGTTCCTGTTGTAGACACTTATTTTTCCAACTCATAATAGCTCATGTACAGCATAGCGCCACCTTCTGACATGGGAAAAACCAAAAAATTTATTCTTCAAAAATGTATATCTCATCTTCTATTTCCTCAATTGTCATCAAACTTCATACGCAAACTCTTCATAGCTCACCTGACATGTACGCCAAAATTTGTGCACTTTCGCCCCTGGGTGTGCTGGTTATGGCGGAAATGATATTGCAGCTTCTGATTTGTCAAACTTGGCAAGCAAACTCTTTTCAAGACCCTTATTGGGGCGCTTGCCATGGTCGACAACGCACGAAATTTGGCTCCTTTTTCTTAGACTGCCACCGCTACTGAGAACCAAAAGCCCAGATCCAGGCGGGCCTCAGGGCCTCTATAGCGCCACCTAACTCATTGTGATTTTGGCCTCCCGCTTTAAGGTGCCTGGTTGCCATGTAGTTTGTAGTAGTGGCTTGCCATTTGGTACGCATATGTATCTCACTAACCCAGACAAAAATGTAATGCCAATGCATTAGCCACGCCCAACAGGAAGTGAGGTAATTTCACTTTTGTGCGAAATGCATGGCCTCGAAGACGGCGCAACTCCTCCTAGACCGTTCTTAGGAATGTCACCAAAATTGATACACATCATCTAGAGACATGGCTGACAAAAGTTACTAAATACGTTTCACGTAGGATAAACCGTTCAGAAGTTATACGTCAATCAATTTTCGATGCAAAATTTTACATGCTTAATAATTCATAACAAATCTTCTGATTGCTCAAAACTGCTCATACTTCACACGCAAATCACTCATTGGGCTTCTGACATGTTACCCAATTTCTGTGATATTTCGCCACTGGGGGCGCTATTTTTGGGCAAAAATTCCATTCTTTCCTCAAATTTGGTCAAACTTCACGGCCACCCTCTTACTACCTCCCATGTCATGTATACCGCATTTTGGAAATTTTCGTCCATGGGGGGCGCTGTTTTTGGCCGACGCAATTGCTCCAAAACGGGTTTTTGGTAAATAATTCCATAATGCTTTTCCTTCACACCACTACCTTGTGAGAGTACGTTGCTGTTGTAGACACTTATTTTTCCAACTCATAATCGCTCATGTACAGCATAGCGCCACCTACTGACATGGGGAAAACCAAAAAATTTATTCTTCAAAAATCTATGTCTCATCTTCTATTTACTCAATTGTCATCAAACTTCATACGCAAACTCTTCATAGCTCACCTGACATATACGCCAAATTTTGTGCACTTTCGCCACTGGGGGCGCTATTTTTGGGCAAACAATCCAATCTTTCCTCAAATTTGGTCAAACTTCACGGCCACCCTCTTACTACCTCTCATGTCATGTATACCACATTTTGGGAATTTTCGTCCATGGGGGGCGCTGTTTTTGGCCGACGCAATTGCTCCAAAACGGGTTTTTGGTAAATAATTCCATAATGCTTTTCCTTCACACCACTACCTTGTGATAGTGCGTTGCTGTTGTAGTCACTTATTTTTCCAACTCATAATCGCTCATGTACGGCATAGCGCCACCTACTGACATGGGAAAAACCAAAAAATTTATTCTTCAAAAATCTAAATCTCATCTTCTATTTACTCAATTGTCATCAAACTTCATACGCAAACTCTTCATAGCTCACCTGACATGTACGCCAAATTTTGTGCACTTTCGCCCCTGGGGGTGCTGGTTATGGCAGAAATGATATTGCAGCTTCTGATTTGTCAAACTTGGCAAGCAAACTCTTTACAAGACCCTTATTGGGGCGCTTGCCATGGTCGACAATGCACGAAATTTGGCTCCTTTTTCTTAGACTGCCACCGCTACTGAGAACCAGAAGCCCTGATCCAGGCGGGCCTCAGGGCCTCTATAGCGCCCCCCGAGCACCGTACAGTGCGAGACCCTATTGTTACCATGTGTCCAATTCTGTGCTTTGTCGCCATTGTGGGAGTAATGTCTCTTGCCGAAGAAGCTGTGGAAGTTATTTCGCGGGGACGCATGCCCCCGCCCCCCTTGGCCGCTGGCGCGAGGGCCCGTCGAGGCCGCTTGCGGCTTTAATTATTATTATTATTATTATTATTATTATTATTATTATATTGCAAATTTTAAATTAAATATGTGAAAAATCAATCAAGATGAGCATTCAGTGCATTCATAAGGCATTACTCATATTGTTATGATTATTTATTAAAAGGCATTACAGTTTATAGCAATGTTTATAAGGTATTTATAACTTGTTAACAGAGTGAATTATAAGCACTGTTTATAACACATTATGTCAAAACCACAGACATCCTGCCCCCAGTGTAGAACTGTTTGGTTTCTTTGGTAATGGTGTTATTTAACACTTATTCACTGAGTCTGAGGTGGATCATTGTTTTAGTATAAATACACAGATGATTATTTAAAAAAAAATTTTTAATCATATTCAAAAGAAAATAATGTATTTCAAATTTCAAAAATGACATGCAAATATAATAACTTTGTGGCACAGACTTGTCACTTATCTACACCAACTCACATAAAATACTTTGTTTTGAAATCAATAAAATAAATCCCAATCCCACTTTACCTTTGAATAGTTTTAGACCAAACTTCGTAGCATCTTTAGTGCTTTTAGGAACAGCAATTTTCTTTCATCATTTGTAATTCTTCCTCGCTTACGGTGACGAAGTGATCGGCCGCCATTTTGCCGAGTTGCTTGAGGTGATTATCGAGAAATAGTCTGAATCTCTCGACCAATCAGCGTGCTCGATTTTCTATAATCACCTGCGTATTTATACGATAATATGTGATGTGTATTACTTCAAATTCATCATGTTACGAATTCATAATGTATAATACACATTGCTATATGTGTAATGCATTTTCATAGAGAATTATACCAGTGTGTATCATAGGTTATAAGTGCTTTATAATATGATGTGAATATGAACATGTTTATAGTTCAATATAATGATGACCTTCATAGAAAGTATTACTGAAATAGACAGGGACACTCTAACGAGTGCAAACCCCGCCTTTTCCCTATTAAAATACATTGGGCGAAAATTTCGAAGCTCTGCCATGACCTTGACCTTTGACCTTTGACCTCCAAAATTTAATGGTTTCCTTCCTGGGTGATTGGCAACACGTACAAAATTTGGTCCAAATCGATCCATTGGTTCTTGAGATATCTTGCAGACACACAGACAGACAGACAGACAGACAGACAGATACACACACACACAGACTGACGCAGGTGAAAATAATAACCCCTCCGACTACTGTCGGCGGGGTTAAATATTTAGTACACAATATTTTAAAATGTAGGAATATATATCTATATGATTGATTGATTGATTGATTGATTGATTGATTGATTGATTGATTGATTGATTGATTGATTGATTGATTGGGAAACGATAAAAAAAATTTCCAGGACAAGTTTTGTTAAAGCAAATGTAGGCAATTGTGTGAACTGGAACTTTATGCAATAAATTATTATTGCATGTTCTCTTAAAGAGTGCCAATAAATTTGATTACAGTTGAAACTAGACATAAAAATGAAAATAATGTAAACATTAGACTGAAGAAGCAAATTCTATTACAATAATGTGTTAAAAATACATTCGTTATTGCAATAAGTCACATGACCTGCGATAAGGAAGGAATGTAACTGGCTGAACTTCACCTGTCAGAGATCACAGTGCGAAAGATTTGTCAACGCTGATTTTATATTTATTGTTGAAATAATTCACATCACAATTCCTTGAATTTCTTGAACAGTTTGTATAAAAACAGATGGTTCGAGTCCAAATATAGAAACAGTTCATTACACGGAGCAACTTCCTGAACTTCCACAGATCAGCTGAAGAAGATCAGCAGGTGGAAGATCAATAAGATCAAATGTGACACCAAGTTTTTCAACCTTGAAATGAATGAAGAAAATTGTGAATAAATACATTGATAAAAAATAAAACCACGAAACTCACCGTAGGTTTGGAGAAAGAAGGAGGATTCGGGAGAATGGGATCGATTGGCAAAGGACACTTTGTGTAAAGTAGAAACGTCCATAACAATGTGACACACGGTCATTAGGAGAGAGACCAGAAACCTGAGCCTACAGCTCACAACCTGAGAGAGAGAGAACACAAGTGTGAGAGAGAGAGAGGATCAACACAGTGTTACACCTTGTTGCCATCGGCGATGAGATGATACACACTCAACACACACTGAAGACATTCCACACTCACTCTTTCACTCCTTCACTGTCACCATTAAATTCCAAACAAATGAAATGTTACTGAGGTTTGTACTGTATGTTGTTAAAGAAAGTAAAATATGAATAAATTGAGTCATTTTCAGATAAAAACATAATGGAGGCTGTTATGGTTTTAGTTGTGGAGGGGGACAGAATGGGGCATGGGGTGGAACTAGGGTGGCAAAGAGGTGGATAGAGGGGAAAAGGTATGAAAAGGGAGTGATAGAGGCTGAATAGAGGGTGGAAGGAGAGTGATGGATGAATCAGGGTGGAAGGAGAGTGATGGGGTGAATAGAGGGTGGAAGCAGAGTGATAGGGTGAATAGAGGGTGGAAGGAGAGTGATGGATGAATAGAGGGTAGAAGAAGAGTGATGGGGTGAAAAGAGGGTGGAAGGAGAGTGATGGGGTGAATAGAGGGTGGAAGGAGAGTGATGGGGTGAATAGAGGGTGGAAGGAGAGTGATGGATGAATCAGGGTGGAAGGAGAGTGATGGAGTGAATAGAGGGTGGAAGCAGAGTGATGGGGTGAATAGAGGGTGGAAGGAGAGTGATGGATGAATAGAGGGTAGAAGGAGAGTGATGGGGTGAATAGAGGGTGGAAGGAGAGTGATGGGGTGAATAGAGGGTGGAAGGAGAGTGATGGATGAATCAGGGTGGAAGGAGAGTGATGGATGAATAGAGGGTAGAAGGAGAGTGATGGGGTGAATAGAGGGTGGAAGGAGAGTGATGGGGTGAATAGAGGGTGGAAGGAGAGTGATGGGGTGAATAGAGGGTGGAAGGAGAGTGATGGGGTGAATAGAGGGTGGAAAGAGAGTGATGGGGTGAATAGAGGGTGGAAGGAGAGTGATGGGGTGAATAGAGGGTGGAAGGAGAGTGATGGGCTGAATAGAGGGTGGAAGGAGAGTGATGGGGTGAATAGAGGGTGGAAGGAGAGTGATGGGGTGAATAGAGGGTGGAAACAGAGTGATGGGGTGAATAGAGGGTGGAAGGAGAGTGATGGATGAATAGAGGGTAGAAGGAGAGTGATGGGGTGAATAGAGGGTGGAAGGAGAGTGATGGGCTGAATAGAGGGTGGAAGGAGAGTGATGGGCTGAATAGAGGGTGGAAGGAGAGTGATGGGGTGAATAGAGGGTGGAAGGAGAGTGATGGGCTGAATAGAGGGTGGAAGGAGAGTGATGGGGTGAATAGAGGGTGGAAGGAGAGTGATGGGCTGAATAGAGGGTGGAAGGAGAGTGATGGGGTGAATAGAGGGTGGAAGGAGAGTGATGGAGTGAATAGAGGGTGGAAGGAGAGTGATGGGGTGAATAGAGGGTGGAAGGAGAGTGATGGGGTGAATAGAGGGTGGAAGGAGAGTGATGGGCTGAATAGAGGGTGGAAGGAGAGTGATGGAGTGAATAGAGAGTGGAAGGAGAGTGATGGAGTGAATAGAGGGTGGAAGCAGAGTGATGGGGTGAATAGAGGGTGGAAGGAGAGTGATGGGGTGAATAGAGGGTGGAAGCAGAGTGATGGAGTGAATAGAGGGTGGAAGCAGAGTGATGGGGTGAATAGAGGGTGGAAGCAGAGTGATGGGGTGAATAGAGGGTGGAAGCAGAGTGATGGGGTGAATAGAGGGTGGAAGCAGAGTGATGGAGTGAATAGAGGGTGGAAGCAGAGTGATGGGGTGAATAGAGGGTGGAAGCAGAGTGATGGGGTGAATAGAGGTTGGAAGCAGAGTGATGGGGTGAATAGAGGGTGGAAGCAGAGTGATGTGGTGAATAGAGGGTGGAAGCAGAGTGATGGGGTGAATAGAGGGTGGAAGCAGAGTGATGGGGTGAATAGAGGGTGGAAGCAGAGTGATGGGGTGAATAGAGGTTGGAAGCAGAGTGATGGGGTGAATAGAGGGTGGAAGCAGAGTGATGGGGTGAATAGAGGATGGAAGGAGAGTGATGGGGTGAATAGAGGGTGGAAGCAGAGTGATGGAGTGAATAGAGGGTGGAAGCAGAGTGATGGGGTGAATAGAGGGTGGAAGCAGAGTGATGGGGTGAATAGAGGGTGGAAGCAGAGTGATGGGGTGAATAGAGGGTGGAAGCAGAGTGATGGGGTGAATAGAGGATGGAAGCAGAGTGATGGGGTGAATAGAGGGTGGAAGCAGAGTGATGGGGTGAATAGAGGTTGGAAGCAGAGTGATGTGGTGAATAGAGGGTGGAAGCAGAGTGATGGAGTGAATAGAGGGTGGAAGCAGAGTGATGGAGTGAATAGAGGGTGGAAGCAAAGTGATGGGGTGAATAGAGGGTGGAAGCAGAGTGATGGGGTGAATAGAGGATGGAAGCAGAGTGATGGGGTGAATAGAGGGTGGAAGCAGAGTGATGGGGTGAATAGAGGGTGGAAGCAGAGTGATGGGGTGAATAGAGGTTGGAAGGAGAGTGATGGGGTGAATAGAGGGTGGAAGCAGAGTGATGGGGTGAATAGAGGGTGGAAGCAGAGTGATGGGGTGAATAGAGGGTGGAAGGAGAGTGATGGGGTGAATAGAGGGTGGAAGCAGAGTGATGGGGTGAATAGAGGGTGGAAGCAGAGTGATGGGGTGAATAGAGGGTGGAAGGAGAGTGATGGGGTGAATAGAGGGTGGAAGGAGAGTGATGGGGTGAATAGAGGGGACAGAGATGGATAAAAAGCGGCAGTGGAGGACGGAGGGACAAATAATCTGTTTTTTGATGTTCATGTCTCCTGTGTGAGATACAGACACCCTATCACTCAGGAACACACGGCTGATACTCAAAAGTGTCCTCACTGTACGTTTCGGTCCATATCATGTCTGTGATTCTCAGAGTAGATCATCATCATCATCATCGCAGTGTAGTGGGTTTCACTTTATCTGGCAAATCGTTTCAGATAAAATGCATTAATTCTGAGTTGGAGTCCCAATGGATGGTGTTTGAAAACCATCCATCACTCATTACTTCTCCAACACTGACCTCATGTGGTGCTTTAGAATCACAGAGAAACATCCTCCTGATTTAGGATTTGGTGTTCCACATTATCCTCAGGAGGCAAAGAGAAAAGGAGGCACTAATTACCTCAGTAGCCTGTGTAGTGTAGTGCACTACATGTCCATCTGGGATTCAGCCACTGCATACAGATGTTCTGTCACATGGGTTCTTGGCTGGAAAGGTGTGTTAAATTGTTTTGGTATTCACCTCATCTCATCTCATTATCTCTAGCCGCTTTATCCTTCTACAGGGTCGCAGGCAAGCTGGATCCTATCCCAGCTGACTACGGGCGAAAGGCGGGGTACACCCTGGACAAGTCACCAGGTCATCACAGGGCTGACACACAGACAACCATTCACACTCACATTCACACCTACGCTCAATTTAGAGTCACCAGTTAACCTAACCTGCATGTCTTTGGACTGTGGGGGAAACCGGAGCACCCGGAGGAAACCCACGCGGACACGGGGAGAACATGCAAACTCCACACAGAAAGGCCCTCGCCGGCCCCGGGGCTCGAACCCAGGACCTTCTTGCTGTGAGGCGACAGCTGGTATTCACCTATTTATACAATTATATCACTGTATTTGATGGAATCTACAGAGTAAAAACAAGAAATAAGCAATGTATGTGGCTAAAAATTATTATGATTATTACTATTATGGAGTAAAATAATTTAAGTAGCTTTAATTTAAACCTGTGAAAGTTTGGCCTGTTTATGCGTTTCTATAGTCATTCGCTAGATGGCGACAGAAGCCATTTGTCTCCCACACACACACACATACAACATTGACTGCCGTAGAAGAAGCGCGAGTTGCCCTGGGTAACAAAGTTCGGTTGGATTTCAAATGTCTTTTTGTTCCCTCCATATGTGTTCTGTGTTTCAGGTTGACAGCGCGGCACTGCGTAGTGCACTATGCATCACTGTGGAGTCATTTGGGACGCAGCCGCTCCATATTTGATTTGAGCAGTGCTCGCTAAAGTTTCTACTTGTAATCTGTTTTATCGTTAATTACGAAAGGTAAGTTTATATTTTTGCGTCTGATAGACATAATAATATAAATTAATTCATTACGTAGTTAACTAGACAGCACGACAGACAACTTCCGGTTGCTAACGTTACTGAAACTGTCATTTTCCCTGTCGCTTCGTTCGTGCGTAAATGTTAGCTAAAGGAATCACACATAAAACGTAGGATAAAAATAATTCCACTAAAGCCGTGTAGTGCAATAAATAGTGTGTATGCTATTGATGTCGACTCTCTTTTCTGAATAGCCGCTTGGAAATCGACTCTCTTTTCTGAATAGCCGCTTGGGAATCGACTCTCTTTTCTGAATAGCCGCTTGGGAATCGACTCTCTTTTCTGAATCGCCCTTTGGAAGTCGACTCTCTTTTCTGAATCGCCCTTTGGGAGTCGACTCTCATTTCTGAATCGCCTTTTGGGAGTCGACTCTCATTTCTGAATCGCCTTTTTGGGAGTCGACTCTCTTTTCTGAATTGCCTTTTGGGAGTCGACTCTCTTTTCTGAATCGCCTTTTTGGGAGTCGACTCTCTTTTCTGAATCGCCTTTTGGGAATCGACTCTCATTTCTGAATCGCCTTTTGGGAATCGACTCTCATTTCTGAATCGCCTTTTGGGAATCGACTCTCATTTCTGAATCGCCTTTTGGGAGTCGACTCTCATTTCTGAATCGCCTTTTGGGAGTCGACTCTCATTTCTGAATCGCCTTTTGGGAGTCGACTCATTTCTGAATCGCCTTTTTGGGAGTCGACTCTCATTTCTGAATTGCCTTTTTGGGAGTCGACTCTCATTTCTGAATCGCCTTTTGGGAGTCGACTCTCATTTCTGAATCGCCTTTTGGGAGTCGACTCTCATTTCTGAATCGCCTTTTGGGAGTCGACTCTCATTTCTGAATCACCTTTTGGGAGTCGAATCTCATTTCTGAATCGCCTTTTGGGAGTCGAATCTCATTTCTGAATCGCCTTTTTGGGAGTCGAATCTCATTTCTGAATCGCCTTTTGGGAGTCGAATCTCATTTCTGAATCGCCTTTTGGGAGTCGACTCTCATTTCTGAATCGCCTTTTTGGGAGTCGACTCTCATTTCTGAATCGCCTTTTTGGGAGTCGACTCTCATTTCTGAATCGCCTTTTTGGGAGTCGACTCTCATTTCTGAATCGCCTTCTTGGGAGTCGACTCTCATTTCTGAATCGCCTTCTTGGGAGTCGACTCTCATTTCTGAATCGCCTTCTTGGGAGTCGACTCTCATTTCTGAATCGCCTTCTTGGGAGTCGACTCTCATTTCTGAATCGCCTTCTTGGGAGTCGACTCTCATTTCTGAATCGCCTTCTTGGGAGTCGACTCTCATTTCTGAATCGCCTTTTTGGGAGTCGACTCTCATTTCTGAATCGCCTTTTTGGGAGTCGACTCTCATTTCTGAATCGCCTTTTTGGGAGTCGACTCTCATTTCTGAATCTTATACAGACTGATGTGATTCACTCTTATCTTTCTTGTGCTTTATCCAGACTCATGGAGCTTCTGCCCATCCTTGGCCCAGAAGATAAGCCCAAAGAAAAGCAGTGGTACGTCTCTCTCTCACACACACACACACACAAAAACCAAGTTTATTTCTTATTATTCCCATCTGCCACTGCTGTGATTTAGTGACCTTTTTTTCCCTCTTTATAACCTGCAGGTATGTTCTGGTGCCCCGAGGTGAAGCTCCTGGACTCAGCGTCGGACACACCTGCATGTTCGTTCCTTCAGCCAGTGAGGGAAAAGGACGGATCGTGATTGTCGGTGGGGCCAATCCAAGCGGCAGCTTTTCACACTCCTCTATTATAAATCTCGGTAACGTCTTGTCATATTCAGCCTTAGTAATTGCGCACATGAAACATTTTTACCTCCGCCAAAGAGGTTATGTTTTCGGTAGCGTTGGTTTGTTTGTTTGTCTGTTAGCAACATTATGGAAAAAGTAATGAACGGATTGCTCTGAAATTTTTTCCAGAGGTGTGACTGGGCACAAGTAACAATCCATTAAATTTTGGCGGTGATCCGGATCACCTTCTGGATCCCGGAATTTTTTTAAGGATTCTTGGCGGAGGTCTGCGCTCTCCGAGTGCTTTTCTAGTTTTTAAATATATTTCTGGGTTTTTTTTAAATGTCTCATGACTCTTGGACAAGATCATCAGCTATATGAATAGATTCTACTTCAGTTGTACGTCACATTGAATTAAAAACACACTTGCTTCCTGAATAAAAGTGTTTATAGAAATTACTGTGTTCCACAATTGACTTCAATCAAAATCATCAATCTTTTAGACAGACATGAATGGGATATCCCTGATTGGGAAGGTCTACAGGCAAGATATGAACACTGTAGCTTTGTGTCCGAGCGCGACCCTGAGAGCATGTGGGTGTTCGGAGGAGCTGAACAGAGTACTAACCGGAACTGCGTTCAGGTTCTACGCACCACAGGTAATTACTGTGCTGTGTTATGAATGGATTTTAATGTAGATTTTATCACGTAGCTGTGTTTTTATGTTCCTGTGGACAGACAGTGTTCCATGGAGGACAGTGGAGGTGAAAGGGACACGCCCGAGCCCAAGGACGTACCACACTAACTCGGCCTGTGTTAAAGACAGATTGTTCGTCTTCTCAGGTGGAGAGACGGGGGCCACGCCCGTGACTGACCCCCAAGTGCACGTCTTTGACACAGGTCTCTACTTTATGTGAAACTATCTACATGAAATGCATTATTGATGAGAGAAATTAATGAAATATTTGAATTGTGCGTATTTTCTGTAACAGAGGGGGGGTTTTTATGCATCAAGTATCCTTTTAGATTCTTGGACTCTTTTTTTTTTTTTTTTTTTTTTTTTTTTTTTAAAAGAAGAGGATTGAAAGCCAAAAAAGATGGTTTTTGTTTGTTTGTTTTAAGATTTGTTAGACAGGCTAAAATTATATAAAGCACACAAAATATTATCATGGACACCTTTTTAAAATATCACCCTGCTGTAGATTGATTTTATATCCAATGTGTACTGTAGATCATTTTAAAATACAACAAAATCAAAGAAGAAAATAGTAATAGGTCTCGAAATTTGTACTTTTTTCCTCTTCATGAAAGAAACTGTAGAAACGTATAAGCTGTTGGACTTCATACACGTTCTAATTCTGTGTGTTTTTCTTTCTCTCTAAAGTAACCTGCACATGGTCACAGCCAGAGAGTAAAGGAAAGCCTCCTTCATCACGGCACGGTCACGTGATCGTAGCCGTCGGATCCGTCATCTACATCCACGGAGGGATGGCAGGAGAGAAGTTCTACTCTGATATGTTCTCCCTGGATACAGGTACACAGCACACCACTCGCTGAATAAGGTGAAATATTTGTGGTATATTTTTGTGTTAATGTTTTCCTCAGAGAGCATGAAGTGGGAACGTGTGAAGGCTAAAGGAGACGTTCCTCCAGGAACAGCAGCTCACTCCGCTGTGGTTTTGGGGAAAAATGTTTATATTTTTGGAGGGATGACGGCAGACGGAGCAAGCAATTCCATGTACAAGTTTCAGAGCGGTATGTACAAGCGAACACGAACAACGTGACATCAATATTTTACGTTCTTGTAATATTTACATCTCATCTCATCTCATTATCTCTAGCCGCTTTATCCTTCTACAGGGTCGCAGGCAAGCTGGAGCCTATCCCAGCTGACTACGGGCGAAAGGCGGGGTACACCCTGGACAAGTCGCCAGGTCATCACAGGGCTGACACATAGACACAGACAACCATTCACATTCACACCTACGGTCAATTTAGAGTCACCAGTTAACCTAACCTGCATGTCTTTGGACTGTGGGGGAAACCGGAGCACCCGGAGGAAACCCACGCGGACACGGGGAGAACATGCAAACTCCACACAGAAAGGCCCTCGCCGGCCCCGGGGCTCGAACCCAGGACCTTCTTGCTGTGAGGCGACAGTGCTAACCACTACACCACCATGCCGCCCGTAATATTTACATATGTGTAGAAATTGTTTTTTAGTCTGTGCATGCACTGAATTTGCTGGATACTAAAACACAGGAAGCAAAAGAACTGTCATGACGTGTGATAAAGTAATTCAACACTATAAATTAGGAAAAGGTTAAAGAGAGATTCAAACTCTGATAAAGAAGTGGATAAGCAGTGAGTCTGTGGATGCCAAGACAAGATCAGGTAGGTTAAGAACGATTATTGAAATAATTGCAAAGAAAAGCCTTCAAACAACAACTTCTCAAATACAGGCTGAATGTGGTGGATCATTCTGACTGTACCATGATATGTTTTAACGAAAATGGTAAAGTTTCCAGAAAAAAAGCCCTTTCATGCCACCACCGTAATAACAACAGCATCTAGAAAAGTTGAAAGAATTTTAAGTAACCTGGAGTGATGGGGGGGGAGGCTTTAGGGTTAGTGATAAATGTTATGTTTGGAGAGGAGTCAACAGTGTGGAGGTGCATCTCTGTTTTGCGATTGTTGGAGCTGCATTTGCACAGGAAATTTGGTCAAAATAACCAAATTTGGCAAATCACATCACCACCTCAAAAAATCTTGGAGGAAAATTCAGTGTCTGGGACCCACATGGACTTTCCAACATGACTGCAATCCAGAGCACAAGGCCAAGCTGGAGGCTCTATGGACCCTTTTCACGTGACGTCACGACAAACACGGCCGCCATTTTGGACATGTACTACCAGTAGTCTACCACAGCCAACATTGAGGAACGGCAGTAAAGAAAGTGTTTATTTTCAGCAAGACTTCCATCATGCCACTATATTGTTGTGCACCTGGATGTAGTAACCATCAACAAACAAGGCAAGGGTTATCATTTTATCAGATCCCGGTAGATGCTGACCGACGGAGAAGATGGATAGCGGCATACCAACGCTTGTGTAGTGACCACTTTGTTGGAGGTAAGACGAATAAAATTAGCCAGAAAAGGCATTACATTGCTGTTAACATTCCATTCTAGTTTACTATAATTATGATCTGGCAGCTATTTACACCGGATCCAGTGTAAATAGCTGCCGGAGCCAATGTCCGAGGTTCCGGAGCGCGCTAGCTCGCGGCCGGCCGGCCGGAGCGCGCTCCGGCAAGCTCGGACGTTGGCTCCGGCAGCTATTTACACTGGATCCGGTGTAAATAGCTGCCAGATCATAATTACAGTAAACCTAGTAAATACAGTTTTCTGCATCTCGCTCCTTTTTCTTTTATGTTTGTCGCCTTCTTCGCATTCAAACCGATTCGAGCCGAAGTCCACTACATGTCCAAAATGGCGGTCGCGTTTACGAAGGTCACGTGACTGAAAAGGGTCTATAGGAAGGAAGTGAAAGTGCTGGAGTGGCCCTCATCATTACCAAGTCACTTTGAAGAGGGCTACAGTGCCTTTTTACCAAGAACAGTTAGCAGCTGCTCTGATCACTTTTATATTTTCTAAAAAATGGGAAAAATTCTGGCAGGGGTGTGTAAACTTGTGAGCAATTCGTATTAACAACTCGAACAGCCTTGATAATCAAGATTATTCTTATCACAGATAAACAGCGCTGGACTCTGATGAAATTCGAAGGTGACCTTCCACCTGACCGACTGGACCACTCCATGTGTGTGGTGCCTTGGCGGGAAAGGAACGACGTCAGTGTGGCGGACGACAAAACAGAAAGGCGTGAGGCGGAAACGAAGCATCTGTGCTTCGTGTTCGGAGGCATGGATACTCAGGGACTCATTTTCAACGACTGTCTAGTGACTGTGTTAACATGATGCTCTTTAGTCACTTGTTTTTATACATAAACACTTGACTAAACCTGTCTGTAAATGTTTAAAGATTGATAAAATAGTTATACCTTAAAGGGTGGGTATAATTAACTAATAACCATATAAGGAACACAGCCACTCAGGTTTCAGAACAGAAAACAGAGAGATTTATGCATGGTTATTTTAAAAGTAGTGAAAACACCAAGGCAAAAGGTTGTTTTGTGTAGAACATTGCTAAAAGGTGTGAATTTTGTTTAAAAGGTGCTTATTCAAGAAAACTGAACACGATAAGGAAACAAGGCTAAAAATTTAAGTTATTCTATGTAATCAAGTTGGCTGTAAGCCATGTGTGATGAGATTGTGGATAAAATGAGTTATTCCATTCATTCACTGGATTTTGAAAGAGCATTTTTTAGCAAATTTGATAATGCTGTGCAAACCATCTGACAATCATTTCCACTTAGAATGTAAACAAACCAGTGAAATGCCAGTAGCAATGTGTAAAAAAAAAAATTCCCCTTTATTTTTTGGGATTTTTATTTCATCCTCAGTTGGTTCAGTAACACATACCACCATTTTGGTTTTCTCTACTTATGGTATATGACCCAATAGCCTAGTAGAGTAGCCAATCAGCGTGCACAGCCAGTGAGCATGGAGAAAACAGGAAATACATTTCCTACTAAATTTTTTACAAAAGAGATTAAGCTCTGGGAGTTAACATTTCACTTGGGAAGCATTTGTATTTTTAAAAAAGACCCATCACCAAGGAGTTTACCTTTAGAGATAAAGACAGGACAGTTGTTACAGTCATAGGGACTAAATTAAAGTGTAATTGGTCTGTGTAAACCTACACAGCTGTGATACAAGATATGCACTTGAGGTAATAAGTTAAATAAAAAGTACAGTGTCTAGTAAATCAGGATAACTTCAATATGATTTGCTTCAGTTTGTATTTCACAGAAATTCTGCACGTTGATCTCAAGTCAATACTAGTACTTTTTTCAAACACATCAGCACGTGTAAAAACAAGGTTTGAAACATTTAAGCCTAAATGGTGAGAAAGACCCAAGGCATAATTTTTAAAACATCCACAGTAATAAGTGGATTAATACTCCTTACTGCATAAAAAGCTCGCTTACCCAAGCTTTCAACTCTATCCAGAGTCTTCATCAGGGGGAAGTGACATCACTTCAAGCATTGTCCCAAACCTCTGGAGGCTGGTACCAGAGATCTGGGACAACCTTCTAGATCTCCACCTCAGTGAAGAGCAACATCACTCTCTAGATGCCCAAATTAGCTGCATAGATGAAACTAACATGACGTCCACAGTATAGTGGCAGAAGGAAAGTTAGTCTTCAATACAAAAGCATGATCTATTTACACGGTATTACTAATCAGAGATACAGCCACCTTCCAAATGTGGACCTTGAGAATTTAAAGGCACCAAAAGAGCAGAAGTTGTCCTTTATCAGCATAAAAAGACTTTCAGTTTGAGTCTCCTTTTGTTTCACTGCCTCAAAGACAAATCTAATTGTTTACCTTGAGAACTAGGACAGTATGAAAACTGCCTTAAGAGCAAGAAACAGATGTTCACCTTGAAATAAAGTCAGGCTAAATGTTAAACAAACCAATGGTGAAGTAAAACTAAAATACCACAAAATGAAGCATTTATGGCACCTGGATTATCAGTAACAGGACACAGCAAGTAGTTTTGTATCAAACATTTATTCCCAGGAGGTTGCAGTAGAAACATTCTACATTTGCCAGATTTAAATAAATAACTTGAGTTTGTGAACAATGACATTTGCCCAGAGCCCAACACACCCACTAAACTCTAGCCCCACCCACCCAAATCCACAGAACCCCTCTCCAACTGCCTGAGAACAGCAGCAAGCCTCAATCCAGGCTGACTAAATCTCCACCTTGGTGAAGAGCAACATCACTCTAGATGCTCAAAGTCCTTTCCAGAAGTAAATTGTGTTTATGATTGTCCCACCCCTTTATACCTTCCCTCACAATTGTCCATCAAATCCAACAACTATGTACATGTCCCCTTTTTTTTTCCTCCAGAGAGGGCAAGGGCATATCAGGAGGGCCAAAAGGAAAATGAACCAAACATTCAAAATGGAATCTCACAGCAACCTACAACTCGTCCTTCTCATCACCGCCCTCTTCTGGTGGTGGACCACCTGCACTACCATACAGCTTGCTAATGATTGGCTGGACAACTTCTTCCAGCTCCTTCTTCTTGGCCTGGAAATCTTCAAGCTCAGCATCCTGGTGGGACTCGAGCCACTCAATCTTTTCCTCCACTGCTTTTTCGATGGTCTCCTTGTCATCGGAGGACAGCTTGCCTCCCAGCTTCTCCTTGTCTCCTATTTGGTTCTTGAGTGAGTAAGCGTAGCTCTCAAGCTCGTTGCGGGCATCGATGCGCTCCTTCAGCCTCTTGTCTTCATCAGCGAAGCGTTCAGCGTCGTTCACCATGCGCTCAATGTCTTCAGGTGTCAACCGGTTCTGGTCGTTAGTGATCGTGATCTTATTCTTGTTGCCCGTGCCCTTGTCTTCAGCCGTGACCCTTAGGATGCCGTTGACATCTATTTCAAATGTGACTTCGATCTGAGGAACACCACGAGGTGCTGGAGGGATGCCTGTGAGGTCAAAGGTGCCCAGGAGGTGGTTGTCTTTGGTCAGAGGACGCTCACCTGGAAGAGGGGAAAAAAAAAAAAAAAAAAGTTATGATTAAGGGACAGCTCAAACTTATCCAAGTTTAGCACAAAGACAAATCTTACAAAATCATACCTTCATAAACTTTGATAGTGACAGTTGGCTGGTTGTCAGAAGCTGTCGAGAAGATCTGAGACTTCTTGGTGGGCACAACAGTATTCCTGGGGATGAGTTTGGTCATCACACCTCCAACAGTCTCAATACCAAGAGTCAGGGGGCACACATCCAAAAGCACAATGTTTCCTGTGGATGTGATCAAACATTAGCTTAAGTTGTTTTAACTGAAGGTTTTACAACAACTTGATTTTTCTTCAAAATATCTCACCCGTATCTTCCTCTCCAGACAGCACTCCAGCCTGCACAGCAGCACCATAAGCCACAGCCTCATCAGGGTTGATGCCTCTTGATGGTTCTTTGCCATTGAAGAACTCCTTCACCAGCTGCTGGATCTTGGGGATACGAGTGGAGCCACCCACAAGGACAATCTCATGGATGTCTGACTTCTTAAGGTCAGCATCTTCCAGGACTTTCTGTACGGGTTTCATGGTGGAGCGGAACAGATCCTGTGATGGGAGCAGAAAATTATTAGAGGAGGTCCAGTTTCATATCATGAACAACAAGTAGCAGAGACTGCAGAAAGGTCTTACCATGTTGAGCTCCTCAAATTTGGCACGAGTCAGGGTCTCAGAGAAGTCCTCACCCTCGAAGAAGGACTCGATCTCAATGCGGGCCTGGTGCTGAGAGGACAGGGCTCTCTTGGCTTTCTCGACCTCACGACGAAGCTTCTGGACAGCACGACTGTCCTTGCGCACATCTTTTCCAGTCTTCTTCTTGTACAGCTTAATGAAGTGATCCATGACACGCTGGTCAAAGTCTTCACCACCAAGGTGAGTGTCTCCATTGGTAGCCACCACTTCAAAGACTCCATTATCTATGGTCAGCAAGGACACATCGAAGGTACCACCACCGAGGTCAAAAACCAGGATGTTCTTCTCACCATCCTTCTTGTCCAGACCGTAGGCAATGGCAGCTGCAGTTCTGCAGTGACACAGGAAATCTAAGTGTCTTGACATAAAAAATTTCAATATTAGAGCTTTCTAGAAGAAAGAAAACAGTGGAAGGGCTTACGGCTCATTGATGATTCTCATCACACTCAGGCCAGCAATAGTACCAGCATCCTTGGTGGCCTGGCGCTGAGCATCATTGAAGTAGGCAGGGACAGTGACCACAGCATGTGTAACCTAAAAAAAAAGGGGAAAAAAAAAAAAAAAAAAAAAGTTACCATTACTCCTTTATAGAGATTCTGCAGTCACGTGACCGGAAAGTACACAGCTGCCATCTTGTCGGTAAAAAACACCGCTGAATACTGCTGCACTTGTGTACAAAATGGATAAATTTCAACCGACGGACTACACGGCTCATTTTTCTAATGAACAGATAACTAGATGCATGTCTAAAATAAACGACCTACAGATTAGTGACCCTTATCGATTACCGGACGTAGTTTTCACGACCGCGTCAGTGGATATTGAACTGCCAGAGGTGGAATACCCAGACGTGTATAATTACCTCATTAACTTTCCCTCGCTGTTCAGTGGTAAAGCACTGCATGCTTATAAATCTCTGGACAGTTATCTTTACAGAAATTCAGGATTTGTCAGCTGCCCTCAGATGTGGCATCTTGTAAACAAGAAAATAATCCTCATTGGACGGGTATTACTTAAGTATTACTAGTACTGATACTAGATATATCAGTACTATCTAGTATAGCACTGACCAGCCGATTATAGAATAGAATAAGGTAATTCCAGCTGTAATTCCAAATCGAGATTTGAGTGGCTGTTTTCTGAGCTTAGTCAACAGGCCGGCTCTGCAGCCTCGCTTTTGCTTCCTCTCCCGACGCCGCCTCCTTTGCCTGCCAGACCCGATAACAATCCACGGAGACCCCGCTGGTCTCGCCATCTCGTCTGGAATGTTGTGCATGCAATGGAAATCGCTACAAACCATCATTTTCTGCTGGAAACCAATGTCCAGTAAGTCCATACGGCTGTAGTGGATACTGAAGTCCGGTACAGACGAACACGCAAAAATACACACAAAAAAACAAACGTGCACAGGTAGGGAGCGCTTGTAGTAGAATTGTACATAGTAGGGTTTTCCAGAAGAAAAGGTAGAAGTAGAACCAGAAGGCGGAAATATGGCGTTTGACCGACAAGATGGCGTCTGTTACAATCTGGATCGGCTGTGACGTCACATGCAAGATCTCTATATGCAGTGTGATTTAAATATTAAAAAAACCCATCCCACACAACATACCGTCTTTCCCAGGTAAGCTTCTGCAGTTTCCTTCATCTTCGTAAGCACCATAGCAGACACCTCCTCAGGGGCAAAGGTCTTCAACTGACCAACTCCAATCTCCACTTGAATATGGGGCTTGGATTTTTTCTCAAGAACCTAGAATTGTTCAAATAAATAAAATCAGTCAAGTTTCAGACTTCTCTACAATATTCCTACACCTAATAACCGACAAACACCCACCTTGAAAGGCAGATATTTAATGTCCTGCTGCACAGAGGAGTCACTCCATGTACGACCGATCAGCCTCTTGGCATCGAAGATGGTGTTTTCAGGGTTGGAGGTGAGCTGGTTCTTGGCAGCATCTCCAATCAGACGCTCACCCTCGCTAGTGAAGGCCACGTAGGACGGAGTGATGCGGTTACCCTGGTCATTGGCGATGATCTCAACACGGCCATTCTTGAACACACCAACACTAAAGAAGAATTTAACAAGATGAGATATGAATAATCTGGGGGAAAAAAAAATGAGCATAGGCTGATAAATTAGGAAAGCACTGCATGCTCACCAGGAGTATGTGGTGCCAAGGTCGATGCCAATTACAGTGCCGACATTTTCCTTCCGGTCATCATCGTCGGCGTACACACAGCCGACCACGAGCAGAAACAAGCCCAGAAATCTCATGTTGGGATCAATATCCGATTTGACTTCACTCTTAAGGAATTAAAAAAAAAAATAGAATGAGATTAGATTAAAAAGGAACAGCAAGTGCCGCCCAGAAGTCACGTGGGCTTATTCAATGTGAGGAAAAAAAAAAAACTAGTGACCCATAGACCACTAGAATGAATTAGATAAATATAAATGCATTCAAGCTACTTAACTGCTGACTAATAAACTCGAGTAACGAGCTGCCCGAAAGGGGAAAAAAAAAATACAAAGCAGAACCGAAGAAGCTAAAACCATTTGCGTTGCAAAGCTAACAAGTTAGCATGATGCTTTCATGCTCACATAGCGAACATGTAAATCAAATTAAAGTCGCTAGAAATACCATTTTAGGGTATTCATTAGTTGTTAATTGATCACTTGATTTAAAACAACGAACTGTCTTTTCTAACTTGCTTTTTTTCCGAGCTAAACCAAGCTAAGCTAAGCTACTAGCAAACCGTTAACACCAGCTATAGAAAGACCTAGAACGTGCGCGAGACCAAACGGAAATCGCTAGTTGAACCGCTCATCAATGCAATGCTAGTTATGTTATTGCAAATTTTATTATCTTTACGTCTTAAGTAACAAATTTTGTATTGCTGCTTAAATTTTAACCACCTTCTATAATGTTAACGCACTCTTATTTAACTTAAATAAGCATGAATCACAGTTCTAACGGTAAGATAAAGTAAACATGCAAAAAAAAAAAATTACCGTAAATTCTGTAGAAGATGAACGAGACTCTGTTAATACCGCTCTCTTTATACTCTATATCTTTATAACTCTTCACTTCCTGTCGCTGTGAGAAATGCACTGAGATGAATGACGGCGCCTGTATATAAGCTGTCAGTGCTTTCCCGTCGTGGAGGCTCGCCATTGGTCCACGGGCATCTCGTTGGAAGACGCTAATTGGTTGAGACTAGTACGCTGGCTTTTCCTCATTGGCACACGTACCGGCGTGTGTGGCGTCACGAAAAGGCGTTTACCTGAGCTGTGATTGGACAACGCGTGTGCCATTTGTTTAAAGACCCGGAAGTTGAGAGTGCTGTTACAGATTATTACATGTGAATAAAAATTGAAGAAGTTATGGGTTAGACAACAATTCACAAACATTATAGATAGAGATGCCAAACAGTAAATGTAGAATGAACACTGATAAATAAAATGAACATTGATGTTTATGGAATTATCACTGACTTATACACTGTCAGAAAAAGGGAGTCCATTTCTGTCCCCCAAGGTACAATGTACACTAATGTACCCTTCAGGGTTTATTGTTGGACTTCAAGGTAACTATGTGTTCCTTTTTAGGGCCAAAAAGGTATATGTTTCCAAGCAGTATATAAAAGGTACAAATAAGTACTGTACGTCAGAGGATACTGCCCCGCTGACAAGCCGTTGTACCCCTTAAGGTATAATAATGTGCTTTATTTTCTGAGAGTGTATAGAATAAATACAATATGAGTTTCATTCTTAAGGTAACAATGAGGTGTTATAGTGGTTAGCGCTGTTGCCTTACAGCAAGAAGGTCCGGGTTCGAGCCCCGCGGCCAGCAAGGGCCTTTCTGTGCGGAGTTTGCATCTTCTCCCTGTGTCTGCGTGGGTGTCCTCCAGGTGCTCTGGTTTCCCCCACAGTCCAAAGACATGCAGGTTAGGTTAACTGGTGACTCTAAATTGACCGTAGGTGTGAATGGTTGTCTGTGTCTATGTGTCAGCCCTGTGATGACCTGGCGACTTGTCCAGGGTGTACCCCGCCTTTCGCCCATAGTCAGCTGGGATAGGCTCCAGCTTGCCTGTGACCCTGTAGAACAGGATAAAGCAGCTAGAGATAATGAGATGAGAAGGCAACAGTGATATGTGATACCACTGAATCTGCTATGACACGATACAGTTTGATTTAATATCCTCTGATCGATATGTGAACAGTTTTGCTGAGAATTTTGCTGGTGATGATGCTGAGAAGAACTATTTTAAGTTACAAACCACGTTGCTAGTCTGTTAAATTATTTATACAACCATTTAAAGTATGAATTATTATTATTATTATTATTATTATTATTATTATTATTACCCATCCATCCATTATCTGTAGCCGCTTATCCTGTTCTACAGGGTCACAGGCAAGCTGGAGCCTATCCCAGCTGACTACGGGCGAAAGGCGGGGTACACCCTGGACAAGTCGCCAGGTCATCACAGGGCTGACACATAGACACAGACAACCATTCACACTCACATTCACACCTACGCTCAATTTAGAGTCACCAGTTAACCTAACCTGCATGTCTTTGGACTGTGAGGGAAACCGGAGCACCCGGAGGAAACCCACACAGACATGGGGAGAACATGCAAACTCCACACAGAAAGGCCCTCACCGGCCACTGGGCTCGAACTCAGGACCTTCTTGCTGTGAGGCGACAATTATTATTATTATTATTATTATTATTATTATTATTATTATTATTATTAATCTGAGATTTTTTTCAATACAAATCAATTTCTGATAAATTATATTCATGTGATTCATGTGGAATGAACATTAAAACTAAGTAAAAGAATAAATCTTTGTCCAATAAAAAATTAATTCTTAAATTGGAGTTACCACATTAAATTTACACTGTAAGTGACCTGGTGATCAATAATAACTATCCATCCTAGTGTGCTGATGCAACCAGAAAGAAACTGTGACTGTAGGTTAAATCAGAGATCAGCCAGAGGTTTCCTGATCATGACTCATCCATCTTCAGAATGAGCCATGTATCCAGTGGACTCAAGTACCTTTTCATATATTAGTCATGGCTGAGTAGTCAGTTGGTGAGTCATGAGTAAAAAACATGTCTGATGAAAATAAAGTCATTAGTGTGTAATTTTATTTATTTATTTATTTATTTATTTTGTGTCATATCTTCAATAGTCATTCGTTCAACTCTTTATCCTGGTGAGGGTTACGATGGATCCAGTGCCTATCCGAGGGGGGACACTGTTTGCAAAATGGGAATACACCCTGAATGGGAGATCAGTCCATTACAGGGCAATAACCTTAATAGTATTAGATTTAATTTTAGAATGTTCTGGCAAATGAAAACACAATAGAGAAAGTACACTGTCAGAAATAGGGGTACAGTAGGAGTCCGTTTCTGTCCCCCAAGGTGCAATCTACACTAATAAACTACCAGGGTTTATTATTGGACCTCAAGGTAACTATGTGTATGTTTTTAGGGCCAAAAAGGTACATATATGTTCCCAAGCAGTATATAAAGGGTACAAATAAGTACCTTAGATGGTATTGCCCCAGTGATAAGCCAGTATACCCGTGAAGGTACAATAATGTACTTTATTTTCTGAAAGTGTAGGAGTACAAAGTGATTTATTGGTAATAGAGAAACAAATTTAGATTAGATTAGATTAGATTAGATTAGATTAGATTAGATTAGATTAGATTAGATTAGATTAGATTAGATTAGATTAGGTGAGATTAGATTGTTTTATGAAATAAGGTTTTACCAAGAAATATTCACAATCCTGGGTGGTGCATTAGTTAGCACGATCACCTTACAGCAAGAAGGTTCTGGGTTCTAACCTTGTGGCTGACTGGGGCCTTTCTGTGTGGAGTTTGCATGTCCTCCTCGTGCTCCAGTTTCCTCCCACAATCAAAAGATGTGTGGATTAGGTCGACTGGCTACTCTAAGGCCCACTTTACAAGGGGACAGTCTGAAACAAAAACGCAAAAGTCCGTTTTCGTTCTCACTTTTTTCCGCGTCTACACGACCGTTTTCAAGGAGGAAATCTGCGTCTATACGGTGACACATAAATGTATGGAATTCAATTGGATGTGCATGCCAGGCGGCTAGGTGGTGCTGTGAAAGACCTCGGCTATGTCTGCACGCATGCGCAACGTCTTCCGTCTTGTCTGATCTGCACATCTGCGCCGCGAAAACTTTGACTACTCTGGCTATGGTAAGTAAGAAAGTAAGTAAAAAAGTAAGAGCATGCTATACCCGCCTCTGTTCATTAACGGTATATGTGCAGATTCGGTATAGATGTTCGAAGGACTCCTGGACGTTTATTAAAGCTGCCAGAGCAGCTTGAAGGTCCGTTGGATCGATGTAATCAGACATGCTCTTACTTTTTTACTTACTTTCTTACTTCCCGGGCTGGCATGTACAGTATATGACATGTGTATGACGTAAACGCGTACCCGACGTGAGCAGATCCGAGCAGAGTTTCGCGTATTGGGTAGTTTAGACGGATATGCAACGGGGGCTGTTTTTGACTTATCCACTCTGGAAGGCGTTTTCAATTTTTTCCGTTTTTCAGCCTCGGAAACGCCGTCTCCGTGTAGACGAAAGGCACTTCCGATAAAATATTTAGTCGTTTTTACCCGACAGCGTCCTCGTGTAAACGGGCCCTAAATTACTCATGAATGCAAATGGTTGTTTGTCTCTGTGTTAGTCCTGCGATAGATTGGCAACCTGCCCAGGGTGAACCCCGCCTCTTGCCAAAAGTCAGCTCAGGCTGACTACAGCTTTCCCTGTGACCCTGAAAGATAAGTGGAATAGATGATAGATGGGTGTTCACAATTCTTATGGAGAATATTGAGAAGTAAGATTTATGAATTTTTCATTGTGAAAATGTACTAATATTCATGAGTGGAGATGATTTGGAAATTGGAAAGTCATAAATACGGTATTGTTAATGAGATAAAATCACAGTTATGCCACTGAAATATTTGAATGGCTGTCGTACAGGTCCCTGTATGAATAATCTGTTGTGATTAAAATGATAGAACAAGTGGATTAAATTTTATATTGTAAGAAATGTATTTATAATCTAAAAAAAATAATGTTATAGAAAATTTACGAACACCCACAGACCAATCAGAATCAAGAATCAGTCAACCAAAATGCCAGAATATCCTCTAGCTAGAGCCGCGTTAAAATTACTCTCTGTATTTATAGAGATGAGTAATTGGAGGTGGAGGTTGACTGATCTGGTTAGCAAAATAAAATAAAGGTATAGTAGTCATTGGCAGAGGTGGACAAAGTACCCAACTTCATTACTTAAGTCAAAATACAGATCCCACTGGTCAAATGTTACTCCGATACAAGTGAAAGTTGTCCAGTCAAATTTTTACTTAAGTTAAAGTACTGAAGTACTTGCTTTTAAAAATACTTAATTATTAAAAGTACATTTTCTGTCAACTCATGGTTGTATTATTGCCAGAACGCTTACAAAACCTAATGCCATTACCAAAGACAGAAATGTGAATTCACAAAATGAACACATGCTGTGCCATCATGGTGGTTTAACGTTAAGGTAGCTCGTCAGTGAAACTCCACCTGACATGCTAGCAAACTCTTTTCAAACTCATAATCATATTGGGTAGCTAACGCTACTAGAAAAGAAAGATTTCTACATTCTTTTTATTTGGCAAGATTATGCTAAAACATTTCTGAAAGGACTTCAGATAAGTTAACGTTATTCATGTTAGCGTAACTCCGTTTTTACATACTAACTAACAGTGTCCAAATTAACTAGCTATGTGTAAGCTTTAGCCGTGAACAAGGCTATGGCAACTTGGTGGGCAAATCCATAGAAAGTCATTTGACTAACATAACATTTGACTAACATAGACTGCATAGCTATTGCAACGTTATCGCTAGCTCTAAAAGCACAGACAACGCAATGCAAGCTTGGAATAAAACATTTATATACCTCAATATGCTCCTGCAGGTTGAACGGCGAGTTTTTGTAGGCCGTGATGTGGTTTGTTTCCAGCAAACAAAACAAACATTTAAAATGAAACGTATCTTTAATCCTTTCAGAAAACTGAAACATGGGTTCTAGGTATGGCCATGGGTGTGTGCATTCCCCAGAAGAACCACCTCCTTCCATTCCGCCATCAACTGATCGTGTTCAAATAATGCTGCGGAGAAATCATTGAGCTTGAGTTTATACAGTCTACGGACGAGATGTGATCCTAGTGATTACTGATATACTGTCTCAGTGTCACCTGCGAAAAAATCCAATCATGTTTTAGAAAAGAAAAGAAAAAACATCCACTTTCAAAGCTGCTTCATAGTAGCGAGTAACGAGGACCTTGACAGAAAAGTAGTGGAGTGAAAAGTACAATATTTGTCTTTCAAATGTAGTGAAGTTAAAGTTTCCAAAAAGAAATAATACTCAAGTAAAGTACAGATACTCAAAAAAGTGTACTTAAGTACAGTACTCAAGTAAATGTACTTCATTACTGTCCACCTCTGGTCGTTGGCTTAAGCTCTAATCACTGCACTGAGTTAGATTGGCATAGACTGATATAATCATAATATAATATTATTTCCATTAGGGCTGAGCTTGGGTGGCACGGTGGTGTAGTGGTTAGCGCTGTCGCCTCACAGCAAGAAGGTCCTGGGTTCGAGCCCCGGGGCCGGCGAGGGCCTTTCTGTGCGGAGTTTGCATCTTCTCCCCGTGTCCGCGTGGGTTTCCTCCGGGTGCTCCGGTTTCCCCCACAGTCCAAAGACATGCAGGTTAGGTTAACTGGTGACTCTAAATTGAGCGTAGGTGTGAATGTGAGTGTGAATGGTTGTCTGTGTCTATGTGTCAGCCCTGTGATGACCTGGCGACTTGTCCAGGGTGTACCCCGCCTTTCGCCCGTAGTCAGCTGGGATAGGCTCCAGCTTGCCTGCGACCCTGTAGAAGGATAAAGCGGCTAGAGATAATGAGATGAGATGAGGGCTGAGCTTGGGTTACTGCTGTGTAGAGTTCTGTGTGCTGTGGGTTCTCTGGTTTTCTCCCACCTCCCAAAAACACACAGGTAGGTGTATTATCAATGCTAAATTGGGGAATGCCATAGCCTAACCATTAGAGAAGCAGCTTTGGGACCAAATGGTTGCCAGTTTGATTCCTTGGACCAGCAAGGCATCTAACCTTGCCCTTGAGCAAGGTATCTAACCCCCAACTGCTCTCCAGGCTGCTCTGGGTATATGTCGCTTTGGATAAGAGTGTCTGCCAAATGCCATTAATGTAATGTAATTGAGTGTAAATTGCCCCAAAGTGTGAATGAGTGTATGCTTGATGCTCTGTGATAGATTGGCATCCCATCCAGGGTGTATTCCCACCTCACACTCAGTATTCCCAGGATAGGCACTGGATCCACCACATCCCATAACCACATAAATTACTTTCCACTGAAGACATATGAAAAGAAAGCTCTGTCTATTAAACACTTACATTGAATTGCCATATTCTGAATCTCTGCTGTTTACTTCGAAAGAGGATTTTCTTGAAAATCGTTTGCTGGTGAAATTATTAGCATTAATAAGCAGACATGATACATTTTTCCTGAGACAGACACAAAAGCCTGAGCTGAGATAGCGATCACACAGATACCGAAGACTATAACTCCAACAATGTAAAGGCAATGAATATTTGTGCGAAGGATGGAAGCTGTTTATTGTTATCTGTTTTTGATCCCCCCCCTTATCTGCACGGCTTAAGGCAGATTTTGAAAATCCATTAATACCTTGATGAATAAGAGCTTCTGACTTGTATGATTACAAGGGATTTGTTGTGGAAAAGAATAGGAATGTATAATAGCCGGTGTGCCGTACGAGAGACGCTGCGTTTCAGTGATAAGGTGTGCTCACTCTACTCGTTTATGCCACTCGTAACCCATCCACAGACGATGTTTAACACCTTGCAGTTGAGGCCATGGACCAGGTAAATTACACCAGGGTCTGTGATCCACATATACAAACATGCTAACCTGAGTTTATCCTCTTGAAGCACCATGGTCACTTCTGATGCCCGGTATAGACTCGATGAATCAAAGCCTTTAATGCCAGACAATTTATCTTTCTTCTAAAACCACAACAAGAAGGATTTCTCAGGGCCTCTGCACCCCTCATTTGATACAGTGAAATCTGATTTCATTTCCCGCCAAAGCCAGATTAGCTGAATCTCCTGTTCTCACTAACACCTTCACAAAACTGCCCAGATTAGATGGGATTTTTTTTCTTCAGCCACTTTATACTTTTTTTGTGCTTTCTGTATAGGGGGATTATGTTTTGTTTCCTTTCTTTAATCTATCGAGTAAATGGGGGTTTGACACGAAGCACAAGGAGCAGAGAGAGAGAGAGAGAGAGAAATTCAGTTCTATATGAAAGTCTGCTTCTTTGGAGTCCCAGACCAGAGGAGCACAGCAGACCATGGAGATGGAAGAAGCTCACATGGAGAAGAAGACGTTCGCCTTCAGCATCGACAGCATCCTGAGCAGGACATTTGAGAAAAGAGACGAGAGCAAAGTGAACACAGATTCCGACTCACAACATTCTTCGAAGGATGGTCCGGATCTGGAGTCAGGAGCGACTACAAATCCCATGGAGCCTCTTCATCATGTCTGTGTATGCTGTTGTTACTGCTCCCACTGTGGAGAGATGCTCCAGGCTGATTACCTGCCTCCTATGTGTAAGACTCACTGTTTAATTCGAATAAAACTCATCATAACTCATCTTATAGTAGTTGGAAGTTTTTATATTCACATTTTTAACCTTCCATATAGAGTAAAATAACATTTCTGTTGTCTGAAATGCTTGTAAGAAGAAGTAGTAGTTTATGGTAAATCCACACTATTCACCAACTTCTATGTCATGTTAACGAATCTAGTTATGTTAAATGCTGTTCAACATTATTTTATATTCTATAAAAGTATAAAATGTTTTGGGGGCTGATTATCCCATTTTTACATTTATCGCTGTCTATTTGATTCTCTTTAGTTCACAAAGGGACTGCGGGTAGTTTTAACAGTGAATAATGTTATTTTAGCTCTATGTCAGTAAAATATACAGTACGTTCGTAAACTTCTTCACTTATGTAGGATCGCATTAAGATCAAGATATATAACGATGTCTGTTTGATGGCTGGATATAAGCTTTAATGTTAGCTTAAAAAGAACCGGCTGTAGTTTCATCTCATCTCATCTCATTATCTCTAGCCGCTTTATCCTTTTACAGGGTCGCAGGCAAGCTGGAGCCTATCCCAGCTGACTATGGGCAAAAGGCGGGGTACACCCTGGACAAGTCGCCAGGTCATCACAGGGCTGACACATAGACACAGACAACCATTCACATTCATACCTACGGTCAATTTAGAGTCACCGGTTAACCTAACCTGCATGTCTTTGGACTGTGGGGGAAACCGGAGCACCCGGAGGAAACCCACGCGGACATGGGGAGAACATGCAAACTCCACACAGAAAGGCCCTCGCCGGCCCCGGGGCTCGAACCCAGGACCTTCTTGCTGTGAGGCGACAGCGCTAACCACTACACCACCGTGCCGCCCCGGCTGTAGTTTAACACAGTTAAATATGTAAGGAATAAAACACATTGGTGTGCTCTTATGTGGACCGATTAATACTGTGTACCTGACTATTTACTTTATATCAGTCTTTTATTTCTTGTATACCACAGCAATTTGCAGATTATAAGTTTTTAATTTAATTATAAACAACATGTCATACTTTTTAACCATTTATTGTTACATTTAATGTTATGGAATGTCAAAGTTCTTGTTATCACTTATGACATAGTAATTATAAAAAGTTGTTCCATCATCATGCTTTCTTTTTTTTCATTCTCTTGAAGTTAATCAGATAAAAATATGCAACTTATCAACTTACTACAGAGAAATCTGAAAAAGCAAATTCCACCATTCTGAAGACTTTTCCATGTTGGAAATTGTATTTACTGTTACGAAGCACTGACAGCGGAGACTCCTTCCATAAAAGTTCAATAACCATGTCATGACAAAAAACTTCTGTAGTCCTTTTTTTTGTAGGAATGCTTTTTGTAGGTTGTTATGATAGAAACGATAACTTTAAAAACATGATAAAAGTGTTTTTAAGGATTATTATCTTCCTTGAACATTTTTTGATCGTGAAATTATTATTATTATTATTATTATTATTGGGGGCAGCATGGTGGTGTAGTGGTTAGCGCTGTCGTCTCACAACAAGAAGGTCCGGGTTCGAGCCCCGTGGCCGGCGAGGGCCTTTCTGTGCGGAGTTTGCATCTTCTCCCCGTGCACGCGTGGGTTTCCTCCGGGTGCTCCGGTTTCCCCCACAGTCCAAAGACATGCAGGTTAGGTTAACTGGCAACTCTAAATTGACCGTAGGTGTGAATGCGAGTGTGAATGGTTGTCTGTGTCTATGTGTCAGCCCTGTGATGACCTGGCAACTTGTCCAGGGTGTACCCCGCCTTTCGCCCGTAGTCAGCTGGGATAGGCTCCAGCTTGCCTGCGACCCTGTAGAACAGGATAAAGCGGCTAGAGATAATGAGATGAGATGAGATTATTATTATTATGGCCAGGTTCTTGCCCGAACTGATAATCACAGCATCAGTTTTTCTTTGGCTAATTAGACACAAGGTATGCCACCACACTTGTCGGAGCAGTTGGGGGTTAGGTGCCTTGCTCAAGGGCACTTGAGCCAATCCTGTTGATTCAGGGAATCAAACCAGCAACCTTTTGGTCCCAAAGCTGCTTTGCTAACCATTTGGCTATGGCTTTCCTCAAATTAAATATTAAATGAAATATTTAGATATACGTAAACATTTAATGGTTCCCCAAAAGGGACAATTTGAAGAACCCTTTAGGGTTTGAGTTATATATAGTGTCTGTATTTCAGTTTTTAATTTCCATGTAAAGTAAAAGGCAACTAAAATGCATTTGTGTACTTTATGCACTTTGAGAAAGAATCACTAGAAACAATCGAAGCTCATAATGTCATTGTGAAAAGCGTACAGTTTAGATTACCTTCATTTAACAGCTCGTGTGTGAAACTGTCTAAAAGTTACACATGCATGCACTTGTGTTGCATTTCAGCTTGTCAGTTTGCATGGAGCAAGAAAGCACTGACTGAGACAAGCCTGACAGGAGAAAGTCAGAGGAGAGAGAGCTTCGGTCAGATCCAGAAGCGGATCCGGCGTCACCGCACCATCTTCACCGAGGAGCAGCTAGACGCTCTGGAGGAGCTGTTTGTGCAGAACCAGTATCCAGACATACACACTCGTGAGCAGTTAGCCGAGAAGACTCACCTGAGAGAGGAGAGGGTCGAGGTGAGGGCTATCATCTCATATAAAAAACGTATAAAAGACTACAGAATACATTTTAACATGCCATTTGGGGTCTGGAACTGTTTATGAAAATGATGGTGTGTTTAAAGATTCTGTGAATAATCAGTGTGATGAACGTTTAGGTGTGGTTCAAGAATCGTCGAGCCAAGTGGCGAAGACAGAAGAGACTACAGTTCAGTCTCCATGGGCAAGATGAGTGGAAAAATGTCCTCCATGGTGATTGAAATGCTCTCATATGTGCTCTCTCTCTCTCACACACACACACACACACACACACACACACACACACACACACACACACACACACAATGTATAGTCAAGTGCAAAGGTTTGTTCCTCCATAGTGTTGTTAGTAGGAAAAAGGATAATGAAACATTATATTACAATACACACTATATGACCAAAAGTTTGTGCACCCCCGACCATATACGGTTCATCCTCAAACTGTTGCCACTAAGTTGGAAGCACACAATTGTATAAAATGTCTTTACATGGTGTATTATTACAATTTCCCTTCATTGGAACTAAGAGGCCCAAACCTGTCCTGTGCACAAAGCAAGCTCCGTGAAGACATGGTGTGTTAAGTTTGGAGTGGAAGACCTCAAGTGTCCTGCACAGAGCCCTGACTGAACTCAACCCCACTGAACACCTTTTGGATGAACTGGAACTGGAGCTTCCTCAATCTCAACATCCCAACATCAAAGCCTGATCTCACTAATGCTCTTGTAGCTGAATGAATATAAATCCATACAGCCACACTCCTCTCTCATTCTCATTCTCATTATCTCTAGCCGCTTTATCCTGTTCTACAGGGTCGCAGGCAAGCTGGAGCGTATCCCAGCTGACTACGGGCGAAAGGCGGGGTACACCCTGGACAAGTCGCCAGGTCATCACAGGGCTGACAACAGCCACACTCCATCCATCCATTATCTGTAGCCACTTATCCTGTCCTACAGGGTCGCAGGCAAGCTGGAGCCTATCCCAGCTGACTACGGGCGAAAGGCGGGGTACACCCTGGACAAGTCGCCAGGTCAACGCAGGGCTGACACATAGACACAGACAACCATTCACACTCGCATTCACACCTACGGTCAATTTAGAGCCACCAATTAACCTAACCTGCATGTCTTTGGACTGTAGGGGAAACTGGAGCACCCAGAGGAAACCCACACAGACATGGGGAGAACATGCAAACTCCACACAGAAAGGCCCTCGCCAGCCACTTGGCTCGAACCCAGACCTTCCTGCTGTGAGGCGACAGTGCTAACCACTAAAATCTAAAAATAAACTTTTCCAGACATTCAACATGCACATATATGTGTGTGTGATGATCAGGTGTCTGCTTGCTTTTGGCCTTATAGTGTGTTTACAGAAACTGAAAGGATTCCAGGAAGTGTAAGATGAATAATTTGAATCTTTAAATCACACTTACAAAGAGAAATGCATACTGTTGTACTCATCTCATCTCATTATCTCTAGCCGCTTTATCCTTCTACAGGGTCGCAGGCAAGCTGGAGCCTATCCCAGCTGACTACGGGCGAAAGGCGGGGTACACCCTGGACAAGTCGCCAGGTCATCACAGGGCTGACACATAGACACAGACAACCATTCACACTCACATTCACACCTACGGTCAATTTAGAGTCACCAGTTAACCTAACCTGCATGTCTTTGGACTGTGGGGGAAACCGGAGCACCCGGAGGAAACCCACGCGGACACGGGGAGAACATGCAAACTCCACACAGAAAGGCCCTCGCCGGCCACGGGGCTCGAACCCAGGACCTTCTTGCTGTGAGGCGACAGCGCTAACCACTACACCACCGTGCCGCCCCCACTGTTGTACTGATATAATTTTTATTTTTATCTTTGGAATAATTTGTACTTGTCACATAGATAACAAAGAAACTTGCATGAAAAACCAACATATTAAATGTCGTGTTAATATAAAATAATATAAATTATTGGTCTTCATTTTGTCTCAAGACAGTGCAAACATTTGGACTCAGACTTTTTTCTTATCTTAATTGAATTGTTTTTACATTTTAATTAACTAATTAAAGGTTTTTTTGTAACTCTCTGGTGAAGTATGGAGATGAGACATCCTGTTGTACGTGTGTATTAATTTTAACCAATAAAATCTAATCCAGAATTTTTTCCTTTTGTATTTCCTGTGTGAATTGCAATATCAAAGTTTTTACTAATTAAAAAATGAATGGATTAATTATGTGTAATTGACAATCGATAATAATAATAATAATAATAATAATAATAATAATAATAATAATAATTTCATGATTCTTCTCATGTCACTTGACACCAGCAGTTGGTTTAGCTGCGAGGCGGTGAGCATTAAACAACAACAATACAGAATCACAAATAGCTTCTTACGTTCTTTACAGGCGCACTACATAGGGCATGAAAGACCGCTTTTATCACCCTAACTAGTGCACATCGTATTTAACGCGAAGCCGTTTGGAATTTAACCGCTAAGTTTCATTCATGCTAGCCGGTTCAGTGATGTATGCTAGTGTCTAAGTGCATCACACAACAGAAAGTAAGTAAATCATTCATTCAGCTCTAATATTATACAAACTGTTTAAGTTGCTTTTTTTTTTAAAACAATACACAATACCAGGAGTGTTACTAACATGTTATGAATGTCTCTTTTGTGTTATCTGTACAAGCCTCAAAGGTAATTCTTGCTAGCTCTGAGTTTTCAAAATCATTTTTGCTAAATTACTCAGTAAAATTAGCTGACGGATTTTTTTTTCAAAACAGTAAGCGCAAAATATTATCTTCATTAAATACAAAAATAATTAATTATGTTATGGTTAGATAATGTAGCTGGCTAGCATCAGCTAACTAAAGTTGCATTCCAAGTGAATATACTGTAATGTTGAGGTATTTTTCAGACCGTTAAAGTTAAGTTTAGCATTAAGTTGAGGGATCTGTGAATAAAGAGTTAATGTTTGTTTGCTTGCTTGTTTGTTTGCTTGTTTAACGGGGAAAAGTCAAAGCTGCACTTTCGTTTCTTGGTTACTGAAAGTCAGAGACCTGTGAAACTGATGAGCTAATCTGGGTTAATGTCCTCGAAAGTGAACACATGAACTGAATGTCTTTTTACACAAGAATATAATCTCTACCTGTCTGTCTCTTTATACCTCTAACCCCCTCTCTACCTGTCTGTCTCTTTATACCTCTAACCCCCTCTCTACCTGTCTGTCTCTTTATACCTCTAACCCCCTCTCTACCTGTCTGTCTCTTTATACCTCTAACCCCCTCTCTACCTGTCTGTCTCTTTATACCTCTAACCCCCTCTCTACCTGTCTGTCTCTTTATACCTCTAACCCCCTCTCTACCTGTCTGTCTCTTTATACCTCTAACCCCCTCTCTGCCTGTCTGTCTCTTTATACCTCTAACCCCCTCTCCGCCTGTCTGTCTCTTTGTACCTCTAACCCCCTCTCTGCCTGTCTGTCTCTTTGTACCTCTAACCCCCTCTCTACCTGTCTGTCTCTTTATACCTCTAACCCCCTCTCTGCCTGTCTGTCTCTTTATACCTCTAACCCCCTCTCCGCCTGTCTGTCTCTTTATAACTCTAACCCCCTCTCTGCCTGTCTGTCTCTTTATACCTCTAACCCCCTCTCTGCCTGTCTGTCTCTTTATACCTCTAACCCCCTCTCCGCCTGTCTGTCTCTTTATACCTCTAACCCCCTCTCTGCCTGTCTGTCTCTTTATACCTCTAACCCCCTCTCTGCCTGTCTGTCTCTTTATACCTCTAACCCCCTCTCTGCCTGTCTGTCTCTTTATACCTCTAACCCCCTCTCTACCTGTCTGTCTCTTTATACCTCTAACCCCCTCTCTGCCTGTCTGTCTCTTTATACCTCTAACCCCCTCTCTACCTGTCTGTCTCTTTATACCTCTAACCCCCTCTCTGCCTGTCTGTCTCTTTATACCTCTAACCCCCTCTCTGCCTGTCTGTCTCTTTATACCTCTAACCCCCTCTCTGCCTGTCTGTCTCTTTATACCTCTAACCCCCTTTCTGCCTGTCTGTCTCTTTATACCTCTAACCCCCTTTCTGCCTGTCTGTCTCTTTATACCTCTAACCCCCTCTCTGCCTGTCTGTCTCTTTATACCTCTAACCCCCTCTCTGCCTGTCTGTCTCTTTATACCTCTAACCCCCTCTCTGCCTGTCTGTCTCTTTATACCTCTAACCCCCTCTCCGCCTGTCTGTCTCTTTATACCTCTAACCCCCTCTCCGCCTGTCTGTCTCTTCATACCTCTAACCCCCTCTCCGCCTGTCTGTCTCTTCATACCTCTAACCCCCTCTCCGCCTGTCTGTCTCTTTATACCTCTAACCCCCTCTCTGCCCGTCTGTCTCTTTATACCTCTAACCCCCTCTCTGCCCGTCTGTCTCTTTATACCTCTAACCCCCTCTCTGCCCGTCTGTCTCTTTATACCTCTAACCCCCTCTCTGCCCGTCTGTCTCTTTATACCTCTAACCCCCTCTCTGCCCGTCTGTCTCTTTATACCTCTAACCCCCTCTCTGCCCGTCTGTCTCTTTATACCTCTAACCCCCTCTCTGCCCGTCTGTCTCTTTATACCTCTAACCCCCTCTCTGCCCGTCTGTCTCTTTATACCTCTAACCCCCTCTCTGCCCGTCTGTCTCTTTATACCTCTAACCCCCTCTCTGCCCGTCTGTCTCTTTATACCTCTAACCCCCTCTCTGCCCGTCTGTCTCTTTATACCTCTAACCCCCTCTCTGCCCGTCTGTCTCTTTATACCTCTAACCCCCTCTCTGCCCGTCTGTCTCTTTATACCTCTAACCCCCTCTCTGCCCGTCTGTCTCTTTATACCTCTAACCCCCTCTCTGCCCGTCTGTCTCTTTATACCTCTAACCCCCTCTCTGCCCGTCTGTCTCTTTATACCTCTAACCCCCTCTCTGCCCGTCTGTCTCTTTATACCTCTAACCCCCTCTCTGCCCGTCTGTCTCTTTATACCTCTAACCCCCTCTCTGCCCGTCTGTCTCTTTATACCTCTAACCCCCTCTCTGCCCGTCTGTCTCTTTATACCTCTAACCCCCTCTCTGCCCGTCTGTCTCTTTATACCTCTAACCCCCTCTCTACCTGTCTGTCTCTTTATACCTCTAACCCCCTCTCTGCCTGTCTGTCTCTTTATACCTCTAACCCCCTTTCTGCCTGTCTGTCTCTTTATACCTCTAACCCCCTCTCTGCCTGTCTGTCTCTTTATACCTCTAACCCCCTCTCTACCTGTCTGTCTCTTTATACCTCTAACCCCCTCTCTGCCTGTCTGTCTCTTTATACCTCTAACCCCTCTCTGCCTGTCTCTCTTTATACCTCTAACCCCCTCTCTGCCTGTCTGTCTCTTTATACCTCTAACCCCCTCTCTGCCTGTCTGTCTCTTTATACCTCTAACCCCCTCTCTGCCTGTCTGTCTCTTTATACCTCTAACCCCCTCTCTGCCTGTCTGTCTCTTCATACCTCTAACCCCCTCTCTGCCTGTCTGTCTCTTTATACCTCTAACCCCCTCTCTGCCTGTCTGTCTCTTTATACCTCTAACCCCCTCTCTGCCTGTCTGTCTCTTTGTACCTCTAACCCCCTCTCTGCCTGTCTGTCTCTTTATACCTCTAACCCCCTCTCTGCCTGTCTGTCTCTTTATACCTCTAACCCCCTCTCTGCCTGTCTGTCTCTTTATACCTCTAACCCCCTCTCCGCCAGGGCTCGAAACTAACGGTGTCCCGATGTCCCGGGGACCATAAAAAATGTCATCGGGACACAAAATTATCATATCTGGGACAATCCCGGGACAATGGAAAAAAATAGATCTAGAAAAAAAGTTCTACATTAATATTATTTACAAAGCCGTAACGCATACGTAGACATTCACCTAATTTGTCAATTTTAATTTTAAAACGTTAACAGCGAAAAATACATAGTAGCTACACTTTCGATGCACCTGCATCCGTAGGCTACAGAGCAGCGCATTCTGTTCTAGAATCTTCGGCCGGAGTCCGCATTGGAATTGCTACCGTACACGCTGCGCCGACTCTTGCCAGAACAAAAATGCTTAAGTGGTTGAAGCGGACCGACCGCGGGGAAGAAACTGAAAGCCCAGACATAACGTCTCCGGGACCTTCAGGATCCAAAGCGTCATCGCCTGGTCTGCAGGCAACGCTAGCAACTGAATGAACTTAATGAACACTGTTAGACACGTTATAAAATACAACAGGAATGATGTGGATGATATTGACGGAAGATACCGTTCAACAGAATAAGTGAGTTTTCTTGGTGTCTTTCTAGTTCGGAAAGTTTAGTCAGTCAGCAGCACAGCTAGGCTCGGACCTGCCACTATGCTGATGCTGCTAACATTTGCACCCACGTTTCGGCAGCGAAAGTTCATAAAATGGATAACGGAAAGTTCATAAAAATGGATAACGGTAATGGTGAAAATTATAAGTTGGCCTTATAAATGGCAACAGATATTCAAGGTATAAGTAGATGAAATTAACATAAAAGGGGTCTTATTTTCAACTAAAGTGTACTGCAGATGTAGTGAGTTGAAACATTTTCTGAATGAGCTAGTTGGCCCCTTTAAATAAACGGGTATCTATTCATACAGTGAGATCGCCAAAGTTTAATAAACTGAAAATGCAATAACTGTAATTTTGAAGTAGATGATGTATAGGACATGTGTCGCTTGTGTCTTGTGACTTATTGTAAAAATGATATAAAGGGTTCAAAATCGCATAGTTACAAATATAATAGTAACTTCATATGATAATATTAACCACTGGTTATTTCAGAGAGGAAAAAAATGGGGACACTATTGCTTCCATTCGGGACAATACAACACAGAATTCGGGACCACTGGGGGACACAAAGAAAAAAAGTTAATTTCGAGCCCTGCTCTCCGCCTGTCTGTCTCTTTATACCTCTAACCCCCTCTCTGCCTGTCTGTCTCTTTATACCTCTAACCCCCTCTCTGCCTGTCTGTCTCTTTATACCTCTAACCCCCTCTCTGCCTGTCTGTCTCTTCATACCTCTAACCCCCTCTCTGCCTGTCTGTCTCTTTATACCTCTAACCCCCTCTCTGCCTGTCTGTCTCTTTATACCTCTAACCCCCTCTCTGCCTGTCTGTCTCTTTGTACCTCTAACCCCCTCTCTGCCTGTCTGTCTCTTTATACCTCTAACCCCCTCTCTGCCTGTCTGTCTCTTTATACCTCTAACCCCCTCTCTGCCTGTCTGTCTCTTTGTACCTCTAACCCCCTCTCTGCCTGTCTGTCTCTTTATACCTCTAACCCCCTCTCCGCCTGTCTGTCTCTTTATACCTCTAACCCCCTCTCCGCCTGTCTGTCTCTTTATACCTCTAACCCCCTCTCCGCCTGTCTGTCTCTTTATACCTCTAACCCCCTCTCCGCCTGTCTGTCTCTTTATACCTCTAGCCCCCTCTCCGCCTGTCTGTCTCTTTGTACCTCTAACCCCCTCTCTGCCTGTCTGTCTCTCTTTATCTACCTGGCTGTTTGTCTGTCTGTCTATCCGTTTACATCTGTCTGTTTAGCTAACTGTCTGTCCGTCTATCCATTTACATCTGTCTGTTTAGCTAACTGTCTGTCTGTCTGTCTGTCTATTTATCTACCTGGCTGTTTGTCTATCTATCTATTTATGTCTATCCTTCTGTCTGTCTGTCTATTTAGCTGTCTGTCTATCTATTTATGGCTGTCTGTCTGCTTATCTATCTATTTATGGCCGTCTGTCTGTCCATCCATCTGTCTGTCTATTTAGCTTCCTGGCTGTTTATCTCTCTATCTATTTATGTCTTACTGTCTGCTTAGCTGTCTGTCTGTCTATTTATCTACCTGGCTGTTTGTCTAGCCATCTGTCCATTTAGCTGTCGGTCTGTCTGTCTATTTATCTACCTGGCTGTTTGTCTATCTATTTATATCTGTCTGTCTGCTTAGCTGTCTGTCTGTCTTCGTAGCTGGCTGGCTGTCTATTTAGCTACCTGGCTGTCTATTACCTACCTGGCTGTTTGTCTATCTATCTATCTATTGGGTCTAATCCCCTCTCTAACAGTCTGTCTGTCTGTCTATTTATTTACTGTATATATCTAGCCCCTTTCTGTCTGGCTGGCTATTGAGCTATCTATCAATTGTTCATCTGTTTGATTGTCTATGTGCATACCTACCCACCCACCCACCCACCCACCTACCTACCTACCAACCCACCTACCTACCAACCAACCAACCAGTCCTTTTGTCTGTCTGTTGCATATCTATCTATCTTATCTGTCCCTTTTCTTCCTGTCTATTTATTTACTTGTTTGTCTGTCTGTCTATCTATTTATATATCCATTCCCTTTCTACCTGTCTGCATTTCTGTCTAGCTATCAATCCGTTTATCTGTGTGATTGTCTGTATCTATCTGACTGTCTATTTGTCTGTCTAACTCTATATCTGTCTGTCTGTTTGTCTACTGTGTCTTTAGAACCACTTTAAATCCTTTTTAATGCTTTTCTCTTTAGGTGTCATGTCTCGGTCGAACGCCGCCTCTCAGAAAGCGAACATGAATCCTTCCAAACTGTCACGTTCACAAAAAGCCAAAGGGCTGAAAGACATCAGGGTTGATGAAGAAGTTAAGATTGCAGTGAACATTGCACTGGAGAGGTTCCAGTACAGCGACCAGAGAGGTGTGTTTGGCCTGAATGGAACAGAAAACACAATCCGGAACCTGCAGTTTTGCATATCACTCCTTCTGTAGTTTGACTTTATCTGGAATGTATGAGTTTGTAGGAGTTTTAGATTTCTGATGAATCGACAATTGAGCTTGTGCTTATTGGAATTTTTTTTTTACTGTAGCAAAGATTCACCCCTTATTTTGGCTTTTTTCTTGTGTGTTTCCCATTAGCAATATTGGCACGTTTAATGGTGCAGTCAGTGATTTTTCATGTTTGACACATATTTTGGTGAAATGTCAGTAAAATATTTACTCATTTGAGAAACTCCAGCCCTTGAAAAAGCATTCACGATCGACTACAGGTTCACCCGAGTACATTCCGTACACGGTTGTATGGTAACTTTCTGTCTTATATACTGTATATACACACAGATATGGAGTTTCCTTCTTCACTGACCAGCACAGAGAGAGCGTTCATACATCGCCTTGCACAATCTCTGGGTTATGTTTCAAAAAGCAGAGGGTAAGTGTATCTACCTGAAGCGCCTGTCTTTATAAAACTAAACAGAATGTACTCGTTGATGTTATTACTTGTGTCATTACAGTAAAGGAATACACCGCTTCCTCACGATATGGAAGAAGGACCGTCCAGAGTCCGCACAGTCCATTATGACCTTTAGTCTTACCCACAACTCCAAACATGTGGTCCAAAACCTGCTGCAGAGATTCCCCATTACGAGTAAAGAGCGCACTGATCTGCTCCAGCACACTGAGAGAGGGCTCGCTGTTTCTCCAGAAGTTGCTGGTGATCATTTATTCAGCATCATTGTATTATTTATTTTATTAATCTTATTAATAGCTGTTACAGAATAACAGTTGTTGAGTTGTTTTGTTTTAGCTTAATTACTAGAGTTTATTAATTTCACATGGGAAGAGATAATTAGAGATAAATAGAACATGCTAACTCCTCAATCTCCTTTACAGAGTGTCCTAACTTTCTTTTCTAATATGTTTTTGTGAAAAGTCCTGTCTTGTTGACTCCAGGAGTGATCCAGCACTTTTTTTTTTTTTTTGGCAATATGCTTATTAAGGAAATAATAGCAAGAAATGAGACTGAAATAATTAAATAAAATGTAAAAATAAATACATTTTAAAAAATTTCCCAGGTAATGGGCGAGACAAGAACAGGATGAGTGGGCGGCTGAATAACGGCATCCCTCAGGTCCCTCAGAGGAGAGGTCCGTCTGAGTTGGAGTGTTTTCGGAGAGCGTTGCCTGTCTACGAGCGGCAGGAGGAGATTGTGACGACCATCAAGGAGAACCAGGTGGTGCTGATCGTGGGTGAAACGGGTTCAGGAAAAACCACGCAGGTGAGGCGTACGTGTACAGCTGTGCGAATACTAGATGAGGTATAATTATTAATTCACATTCAGTCATTGTTGTATAGATGGTTTTAAAGGAGTGCTTTTCTTTATCTAGATTCCTCAATTCCTGCTGGATGACTGCAGTCAGAAGGGAACTCCCTGTCGGATCTTCTGTACGCAGCCCAGGAGGCTGGCAGCCATCGCTGTGGCTGAGAGAGTGGCGGCGGAGAGAGGAGAGAACGTCGGCCAGACCATCGGCTACCAGATCCGTCTGGAGAGCAGGTAGCATGATGATGATAACACTTCTCAATGTATTTACAGTTACACTGTAACTGTGGGAGAAATAATCTATCCATCTTCATCCATATAGCTCATTTAGGACCGTCCATCCATCCAGTCATCCATCCTCACTTTCCTCCACTGATTCATTTATCCATCCACCCATCTCATTCAGAATTCATTCATCCATCTTTCTCCTGTCTTATTTAGAGCATCCATCCATTTCATCTTATTCAGGACGTCCATCCATCCATCCATCCATCCATCCATCCATCCATCCATCCATCCATCCATCATCTTATTTAAAACCTCATTTTATCCATCCAGACATTTCTCGTCTAATCCATCCATTCATTCATCCACTCCCAATTTCCTTTAATTTATTCCATTATTTAAATCATCTGTCCATCCATCCATGTCTCCTTTCGTCAATCAATCCACCTACCTACCCTTTCCGCTTATTTAAAATCATTCATTTATCCATTTGTACATCAATTCATTTCCCAAAGTCTGTCCATCCAGATGTCTTTTCATCCACTCAGATTTTCCTATTACTTAAAATATTTATCCATCCATTTAATTTCATTTTGACCATCTGTCCATCTTATTCAGTATATCCACCCAGATATTTACAGTTATTCCACGAAATCGAGTCGTATATGAGCTGATAGCTGACGAGTCGCGTAGCACAGAGTTGGTTATAATCCATGTCCGACGAGCTTGAGTGGAATAACTGTTTTATTCAATCCACATTCACTGGATTTTGAAAAATGGAGCCTTTTTTAAATTTTTTGCAAATTCAATAAATAAACACTTTTTATACAAAACGTCCGACAAAATAATTTCCGCTTAGGCAGACTTCTTAAAAACCTATCAATGGCTGCATGAGTTGACTTCAGTATGGTGGGTTTTTTTTGTTTGTTTGTTTTTTGTACTAAGTGCCATCTTTCTGTCATGCCGAGGTATAGAATAGCTTTAGACATGTATTTAATTCTTCCTTGGACATTTCAGTTCTGTAATTTTCAAACTTCTTTGAGCTTTTGAACCAGTCTAAAAAAATTCAGCAAATGTTAATGCTTAAAGACGAAGAATGTAAACAAACTGGTGAAATAACAGGAGCAATTTATGGGAAAAAATGCTCTAATAATAATAATTCTTGAAATAAAAATAGTTATTTTTTTCGTGGTCCGGTTTCCATCAAATCCTGCGCTCTGATTGGCTGGTGAGCGGGTCCATATCCTATGATACGGATCCCGGTTATGGACCTCTGGCGACTCGCTTGTTCACAGCAACAACAAACATTGTAGTAGTTTTTTGTCAACATTTATCTTTTTTTTTTTTTAAAGATTTATTTATAAGTATCAAAAATCTTATAAATTTTTGTCAGCATTTCTCAGGAGAATAGCATTAATTTTACAGCATGGATAGCGATAACAACAGTGTTCACAGCGAAAGCGAGTTTTACTCCCCTGAGGAAGAAGAAATAAAAGAAAACATTTCAGGAGAAAGCTAAAAACCTGTAACTGTTGCTAACGCCGAGCAAAAACATGGCTGAATCCTGAATGACTCGTCTCGTCTCGTCGTCTTCCGCTTATCCGGGACCGGGTCGCGGAGGCAGCAGTCTAAGCAGGGAAGCCCAAACTTCCCTTTCCCCAGACACCTCGGCCAGCTCCTCGGGAAGAACACCGAGGCGTTCCCAGGCCAGCCGAGAGACATAGTCCCTCCAGCGTGTCCTGGGTCTTCCCCGGGGCCTCCTCCCGGGGGGACATGCCTGGAACACCTCCCCAGGGAGGCGTCCAGGAGGCATCCGAAAAAGATGCCCGAGCCACCTCAGCTGATTCCTCTCGATGTGGAGCAGCAGCGGCTTTACTCCGAGCTCCTCCCGAGTGACTGTGCTTCTCACCCTATCTCTAAGGGAGCGCCCAGCCACCCTGCGAAGGAAACTCATTTCGGCCGCTTGTATCCGCGATCTTGTCCTTTCGGTCATTACCCAAAGCTCATGACCATAGGTGAGAGTCGGAACGTAGATCGACCGGTAAATTGAGAGCTTCGCCTTTTGGCTCAGCTCCTTCTTCACCACGACAGACCGGTAAAGCGACCGCATCACTGCGGAGGCTGCACCGATCCGCCTGTCGATCTCACGCTCTATCCTTCCCTCACTCGTGAACAAGATCCCGAGATACTTAAACTCCTCCACTTGAGGCAGAACTTCTCCACCAACCTGGAGAGGGCAAGCCACCCTTTTCCGGTCGAGAACCATGGCCTCGGACTTGGAGGTGCTGATTCTCATCCCAGCCGCTTCACACTCGACTGCAAACCGCCCCAGTGAATGCTGAAGGTCCTGGTTTGAAGAAGCCAACAGGACAACATCATCCGCAAAAAGCAGAGATGAATGACTCAATTTTGTATAAATAGAGGACTACATAGGCGGCAAAATGTAGGTTTTTTTTTTTTTAGTTGTTCGTTTTTTTTTTTTCCTGCCATGGAAGTGCACTTGTATACTGAGGAGGAAGCCATTTGCATTACAGCCGTGAATGAGGATTCAAAATGGCGTCTCGGCTCGGTTTTCCCTTTCGGGTGCTCTCGTTTTCTGTTAGAATTTGGTAAAGAAAAAAATAAATATATAATTTACCAGCTTAAGGTCGGTCCGTATGGTGAAATACCGTGACCTCGGCCTTGAATACTGACCTCGGCCCAGAGGTCCTCGCTCAGTACTTTCAAGACCTCGGTCACAGTATTTCACGATACGGACCTCCCAGCTGGTAAATAACATATATGTCCTTACAATCAAATACTTTTATTCCTCCTTTTTTTTTTTTTTTTGGGGGGGTTTTGTTTTCAAGTAGAGTTTTTATTTCGTCCTCGGTTGGTTCAGCAGCACGCTCTGCCATTTTGTTTTTCTCTACTCATGGTATATGAGCTGATAGCCTAGTAGTAGAGTAGCCAATCCGAGCACCCAATTACTTATATCCAGTGAATGTGGATAAAATAATTCCTCTTATTTAGTCTATCAATCTACCCACCCTTTTCATCTGTCTAATTCAAGACAGCCCATCTGTCCTTTTTATTTAGAACATCCACCCATCCGTCTATCAGGTCGTCCGTGTAATTCACGACATCCGTCCATTTCATTGAGAAAAAAGTAGGAAATACTGTCCCATTCACTAACTAATAATATTAATGCACGTCTAACTCTGATTAAAAAGATGGTTATTATATGATGTCTTGATTTTATGTGAGACATCAGCCATGTTGGAAGACATTAACATGCTGTATAAACTGCACAGTTTCAGCGATGGTCGAATATTGTTCCCTTGTCCAGAGTTTCTCCCAAGACTTTACTGACGTTTTGTACAAGTGGCGTGCTGCTCAGAACACTGATGGCTGGAGATGGAGTCCTCTCCACCGTCACGCATGTCATTGTGGTAAGCACACGTTTTTAGATTTATTTACTGGGATGCTTCTACAACCGTAATTACGACAGTTCTGCAGTTTTTATATGTATTATTAAGACACACCTTGAAAAGGTGTTTGCCTGCATGATTACACCATCGTAGCAACATCTTTTCAGGTATACTCGATCCTATTTAATGGGTGTCGTTTTTTATAATGAGTGACTTATTCAAATAACAAATAGGAGTTAATAATATCATGAAAACAACATTTTAATGCACTTATAATTCTTACTCTCATAAGGTAGTGCATTTTAAAGGAACAGTCCACCGTACTTCCATAATGAAATATGCTCTTATCTGAATTGAGACGAGCTGCTCCGTACCTCTCCGAGCTTTGCGCGACCTCCCAGTCAGTCAGACGCAGTCAGACGCGCTGTCACTCCTGTTAGCAATGTAGCTAGGCTCATTATGGCCAATGGTATTTTTTGGGGCTGTAGTTAGATGTGACCAAACTCTTCCACGTTTTTCCTGTTTACATAGGTTTATATGACCAGTGATATGAAACAAGTTCAGTTAAAAAAATTGAAACGTAGCGATTTTCTATGCTATGGAAAGTCCGCACTATAATGACAGGCGTACTAACACCTTCTGCGCACTTCGGCAGCGCATTGATATCTGAGCTCCGTATCAATGCACTGCCGAAGCACGCAGAAGGTGTTAGTACGCCTGTCATTATAGTGCGGACTTTCCATAGCATAGAAAATCGCTACGTTTCAATTTGTGTAACTGAACTTGTTTCATTTCACTGGTCATATAAACCTATGTAAACAGGAAAAACGCGGAAGAGTTTGGTCACATCTAACTACAGCCCCAAAAAATACCATTGGTCATACTGAGCCTAGCTACATTGCTAACAGGAGTGACAGCGCGTCTGACTGCGTCTGACTGACTGGGAGGTCGCGCAAAGCTCGGACAGGTACGGAGCAGCTCGTCTCAATTCAGATAAGAGCATATTTCATTATGGAAGTACGGTGGACTGTTCCTTTAAGTCATAATTGTGCAAAATATAATTTTGACACAATTGTCTTTTTTAACACTTTTTTTTTTTAATATCATGGCATTCAAGGAAATGCTGGGTTTTTTTTGTGTCCATCTACCTCCTTTTTCTTAGGACGAGGTCCATGAGCGGGACGGCCTGACAGATTTTCTCTTGACCAAGATGCGGGACATGCTGCAGAAGATGCCTTCTCTGAAGCTCATTCTCTCCAGTGCTGCTCTAGATGTGGAGCTTTTCATCAGATACTTTGGTCATTGCCCGATTATTTACAGTGAGTGAGATAAATGAACGTCCAAATGCATAATTTAATCTTTTTGTTGTTTGATTACAGAACTGTATGACCAGTATTTGGCCACAGTGTATATACAGTGGTATGCAAAAGTTTGGGCACCCGGGTTAAAGTTAAAGATGACTTTATATTTAAAGCAAAAACAATTTTTTATTTTCATCTTTTACATTTTCAAAACGACAAAGGAAAAGGGCCTGAAGCAAAAGTTTGTGCACCCTGCATGGTTAGTACCTAGTACCACCCCCTTTAGCAAGTATCACAGCTTGTAAACACTTTTTGTAGCCAGCTAATAATCTTTCAGTTCTTACCTGGGGGATTTTCACACATTCGTCCTTGCAAAAGGCTTCCAGTTCTACAAGTTTCCTGGGCTGTCTTGCATGCACTGCTCTTTTGAGATCTATCCACAGATTTTCAATGAGGTTTAGGTCAGGGGACTGTGAGGGCCCGGGCAAAACCTTCAGCTTGGGCCTCTTGAGGGATTCCATTGTAGATTTTGAGGTGTGTTTTGGATCATCGTCTTATTGTAGGACCCGTCCTCTTTTTAACTTCAACTTTTTTACAGATGGTGTGATGTTTGCTTCCAGAATTTGCTGGTATTTATTCAAATCCATGCTTCCCTCGACCAATGAAATGTGCCCTGTGCCACTGGCTGCAACACAACCCCAAAGCATGATCGATCCACACCCATGCTTCAGAGTTGGAGAGGTGTTCTTTTCCTGGAATTTGGCACCCTTTTTTCTCCAAACATACCTTTCCACATTGTGGCCAAAAAGTTCTATTTTGATTTCATCAGTCCACAGGACTTGTTTCCAAAATGCATTAGACTTATTTAGATGTTCATTTGCAAACTTCAGACGCTGAATTTTGTGGCTAGAACGCAGGAATGGTTTTCTTCTGATGACTCTTCCATGAAGGTCATATTTGTTCAGGTGTCGCCGCATAGTAGAACAGCGCACCACCACTCCAGGGTCTGCTAAATCTTTCTGAAGGTCTTTTGCAGTCAAACAGGGGTTTTTATTTGCCTTTCTAGCAATCCAACGAGCAGTTCTTTCAGAAAGTTTTCTTCATCTTCCAGACCTCACCTTGATCTCCACTGTTTCTGTTAACTGCCATTTCTTAATAACATTACAATCTGAGGAAACAGCTACCTGAAAACACTTTGCTACATTCTTGTAGCCTTCTCCTGCTTTGTGAGCATCAATTATTTTATTATTCAGAATGCGAGCGAGTTGCTTAGAGGAGCCCATGGCTGTTGATTTTAGGGACAAGTTTGAGGAGTCAGAGAATTTATTCAGCTTTGAAATCTGCATCATCTGACCTTTCCTAACGAAGAATTTGAACAAGCCACAGCTCAATAAGCTAATTAAGGTCTGGAAGCTTGGCAAAAGTTACCTGAGAACTCAAATGTATTGGGGTGCCCAAACTTTCGCATGGTGTTCCTTTTCTTTTTTCACTCTCCAATTGTACAAAACAAAAATAATACACATAATCTTGCAGAAAACGCTGAAAAGAAATGCGTCGTCTTTACCTTTATGCCTTTTGGTGATCAGTTCATCTTCTGCTCACTTAACTATTCACAGTAACAGACATTTTCAGTAAGGGTGCCCAAACTTTTGCATGCCACTGTATGCTATCTGTCAGTTACAGTTAATATATTGTGATACTAATCAGGCATAATATTGTTTTTAATCTCATGTAACCCTTACATGGATAAAGCAGTTACTGAATTTACACCAGGCGTGGTAAACTTGTTGGACAACACTGCATCCAGTACACTCCCGTGTTAATCATCATGGCCTTGCTTTTGTCCCATGAGTATCATATCTGACCTACTGCTCCCATCAGGATATGAATAAAAGCATTTAGCTCCTGCAACTTTTTCTCTGGCGCCCACAGGATCCCAGACCCTACCTCGATGGACACCAAAAAAAATTGTCACCATGTCTGTTTTTTTTTTAGACACATTTGAACAAGTCTTTTCTCATTTATGATGATATACAGTATATTATTGCGATTATGGATTAATATTATAGATTATCTCTTTTTAATCATACACTATATGGCCAAAATTTGTAAAGGATGTTTCATACTAAAAAGCACAAACCTGTTCCACCATGACAATGTCCTTTTTCACCAAGCAAGGTCCATGGTTTGCCAGTGTTGCGCTGGAAGAACTTGAATGTCCTGGACAGAGCCCTGACCTCAACCCCCACTGAACACATTTGTGTTGGATGAGCTGGAACATTTACAGTAACTGGCCTCCTAGTTCAACCTCATTAATGCTCGTGTGGCTGAATAGGCAGTTCCTCACAGCCATGCTCTAAAATCTAGTAGAAAGTCTTCCCAGAAGAGTGGAGGTTCTAATAAATGCAGACATCCCAAGTCTCCCAGAAGTTCCGGGAGTCTCCCGCATATTGATAGCGGCTCCCTGACGCCCACAAATTACATACGGTCTCATAGAATCTAGAGCAAGGTTCATCCCAAACCTATCGACCAGATGCAAACTTGGGTACATCACAATAGCAGGCCCACGCAGCCTGTGGTGTGGTGGCAGCGTGGTACGTTAATGAGTAGGGTAGAGTGCGGTTTGGGATGCGGGCAATTTCACAACACGTATTTTCAGTTTAAGAAAAAAGAAAAACAAAAAACCCAAGCATACGCACGTGCCCTCTGGTGGTTCATGTGTGTGTGCACGCGCTTGCAATGTGGCAGCAACGGCGCATGAGGCATGTTTTCTCTTGCCTCTCCGTGTGCTGTTTGGCCAAAGCAGTGGAGATGAACCGGCGTCCATCTTCTGCGTGCTTCTCCCTCTAATTTATGGGGGGGCGGGGTGTCCAGATTCAATCAGTAAGGAGCTTAATATGTGCACATTGTAGTAATCATAGTTTATGGGTTGGGGGCAACTAAGTCCCCAAGTCAGGGTGTCAACTATGAATCTGAGTGAATTCAGGTATTGTTCATCTCCAAAAAGGCCACCCCGAAATCCACCAGAATGCAGGAAATCACATCAACCAAATCCAAAATTTTCTGGGGGAGTACTCCCATACTTCCCGGCAATGTATTTGTCCCAAAAAAAAAACCAAGGGGGGGGGACCTCCCTGAAATGAATTTTGTCAGGTTGGGATGTCTGTAAATGGCAAAGGTGGTACTAAATCTGTAATGTGACATTCAAAAAGCACATAAGGGCGTGACGACAATCAGCTGTACGCAAATTTTTGGCCATATGGCGTATGAAAATCTAATGCCAGAGTATGATTCTATGCCAACAAGTTACGCCTTTCTTTAAGTCAAAGGACGGCCATATGACGTGAAGCCACTTTTTCTGGAGGACATTTTGCGGACCACTGGCTACACAAACAAGGAGATGGCAAAATATAAGGCAGAGATGCAAAAAGGTGAGTTACCGCTTTAGTGCAAGTAATGTAAAAGGTACAATGTTGTATATGATCAACCTAGCGCAGTAAATCGTGTTAGCTGCCAATAATAAATAATACATTTTGGAAACGTCTTGAACGATCTTGATTGCTGTGCTGTCTACACCATCATTGATTTGTGTGCGCGCAGAAGCAAAGCAGCAGACGTCTCTTACAGAGTGGTGTGAGGTGAAAGCAGGTGTATCCCCGCCAGAGTCTCAGAAGAACCGGACATCTGCCGGCGTCCTGCAGGACACTGACCTGCTAGACAGTGGAGGGGACAGTGTCTTCAGCCAGATGGTAATTTCTTCAACAAGCTCGGTTTCTTTTGGATTGAGCACGATATGAGTCAGTAAATCACCGTGCCGTAAAAAGAAATCACTTTCGTCTGTGCTTTCAGAGTGAGAAAGATGTGACCTCGCTGGAGCCGTGGCTGCTGAAGGAAATGGACACTTGCATCTCGAGTATCTTTCTGCAGCAGGACGCTGATGCCTTCGTGCAGCTTTTTAACCTGATTGTCAACGAGAGCATCAGTGGTACAGTGCTTACAAACTCACACGTGCACTATAATCAGCTTTACAATCTACATTTAAGTCTGCTCACATGACTTCTATGTTAACGTGTATTGTTTCAGTGGACTACAGGCACAGCGAAACAAGTGCCACGCCTCTGATGGTGGCTGCAGGGAGGGGCTTCATCAGTCAGATGGAGCAGCTCCTCAGCATGGGGGCCAGTGTGCACGTTAAAGCTTCGAATGGCTGGTGAGAGCAGAGCTGAACGTGGATATAAGTATAGTTTATTTACAGCAATAGATTATACAATATTAAACTACAGTAAAAGTTCATTTAAAAGGAGGAAGTTTTTTTTTTTTTTTTTACTGTGCTCAGTTAAGAATTAGAATTCAGGTAGTTATCTTTATGAATGGTGCGTATAAGGAATAACACACTGTTTCATCCTCATCTCATCTCATTATCTCTAGCCGCTTTATCCTGTTCTACAGGGTCGCAGGCAAGCTGGAGCCTATCCCAGCTGACTACGGGCGAAAGGCGGGGTACACCCTGGACAAGTCGCCAGGTCATCACAGGGCTGACACATAGACACAGACAACCATTCACACTCACATTCACACCTACGCTCAATTTAGAGTCACCAGTTAACCTAACCTGCATGTCTTTGGACTGTGGGGGAAACCGGAGCACCCGGAGGAAACCCACGCGGACACGGGGAGAACATGCAAACTCCACATAGAAAGGCCCTCGCCGGCCACGGGGCTCGAACCCGGGCCTTCTTGCTGTGAGGCAACAGCGCTAACCACTACACCACCGTGCCACCAGCTTTATTCATGTGCTATTTATTTATTTATTTATTCCCTCCCTCTCACACACTTGTATTCTGGTCGGGAGTCAGCTGTTCACTGCTTTCCCCCTCTTTTTATGCTCCATCCCTGCAACAAACACGCACACATTAATTGACACCAGGTGTAATGACTTAGCCACTTACCTTCCCCGACCCCACCCTCCATTCACAAACTGCCACTTGGCCACGCCCCTGTTGCCACAGTCTCATTGTTTTATTTTGCTTATGTTGTGTAAATTTGCCCATGCTAACCTTTTATTAATTAAAAAATGATGCATACTTAACAGTTGTTCCACGAAATCGAGTCATACATGAGCTGATACGTGCCTCATCAGCTGTAATCCATGTACGACCAGGTTGAGTGGAATAACCGTTTTATTCTATTGACATTCACTTGATTTTGAGAAACAGAGCATCTTACTTTTATTTTTTGCAAATACAATAAATAAAAACTTGATACAAAAAGTCCGACAAAATCATTTCTGTTTAGAATGTAAACAAACCGGCAAAATGACAGGAGCAATTTGAGAGAAATTTGTGCGACAATAATAATTTATTTTTTCACGGTCCGGTTTCCATCAAATCCTGCGCTCTGATTGGCTGGCAAACGGGTCTGTATCCTACGGTACGGACCCCAGTTACAGACCTCTGGCGACTCGCTCGTTCACAACAACAAACATAGTCGCGATTTGTCAACATTTATTTTCTCATTTCTCAGGAGAATAGCATTAATTTTACAGCATGGATAGCGATAACGACAGTGTTCACAGCGAATGTGAGTTTTACTACCCTGAGGAAGAAGAAATAAAAGGAAACATTTCAGGAGAAAGCTAAAAACCTCTAACTTGCTAACGCCGAGCAAAAACATGGCTGAATCCTGAATGACTCAATTTTGTATAAATAGGGGACGACATAGGCGGCAAAATGTAGTTTTTTTCCTGCCATGGAAGTGCACTTGTATACTGAGGAGGAAGCCATTTGTGTTACAGCCGTGAATGAGGATTCAAAATGGCGGCTCGGCTCGGTTTTCCCTTTCGGGTGCTCTCGTTTTCTGTTAGAATTTGGTAAAGAAAAAAAATATATATTATTTACCAGCTTAAGGTCGGTCCGTATGGTGAAATACCGTGACCTCGGCCTTGAATACTGACCTCGGCCCAGAGGGCCTCGCTCAGTACTTTCAAGACCTCGGTCACGGTATTTTATGATACGGACCTACCAGCTGGTAAATAACATGTATGTTTCTTGAAAAAAATATATATATTCTTACCATCAAATACTTTTATTCCATATTTTGCACCTTTTTTAATTTATTTTTTGTGGTTTTGTTTTGAGTAGTTTTTATTTCATCCTCGGTTGGTTCAGCAACATGCTCCGCCATTTTGTTTTTCTCTACTCACAGTATATGAGCTGATATCCTAGTAGTAGAGTAGCCAATCCAAGCACGCAATTGCTCATATCCAGTGAAATGTGGATAGAATAATACTTTTTAGCCACTTATAATTATGATGTCAAATGTCCACAAAATAGTCATTCTCTCTCCAGGGTCTTTTTTTTTTTCCCCTCTCTGTCTTGAAAGCAGCTTCGAGAAACCATAAAGCATAACTCCTGTTATGCTTTATGTCAAAAAGCATAAAATTGAAGGTTTACTTCTGAATGTAACAGAAGTTACACCGGAGACTCCTTCCATAAATGTAAAATAAACATTTCCTTATGGAAAACTTCTTCACACTTTTGTGATTTTAGTCTGTTGATTATGGAAGCTCTAAAGTAAGCTACAACGTATTATGAAAACTGCATGAATATCAATATTGCATCCAGAGCTAATGACTTCTGACCAATCAGAATCGAGTGTTTAACAGCACTGTGGTATTGAAAAGAAATAAAAGACTTTGCCTTTAATAATTTTAAGTTTAATAAGCATTATTATTTATTTATTTATTTGGGGCGGCACGATGGTGTAGTGGTTAGCGCTGTCGCCTCACAGCAAGAAGGTCTGGGTTCGAGTCCCGTGGCCGGCGAGGGCCTTTCTGTGCGGAGTTTGCATGTTCTCCCCGTGTCCGCGTGGGTTTCCTCCGGGTGCTCCGGTTTCCCCCACAGTCCAAAGACATGCAGGTTAGGTTAACTGGTGACTCTAAATTGAGCGTAGGTGTGAATGTGAGTGTGAATGGTTGTCTGTGTCTATGTGTCAGCCCTGTGATGACCTGGCGACTTGTCCAGGGTGTACCCCGCCTTTCGCCCGTAGTCAGCTGGGATAGGCTCCAGCTTGCCTGCGACCCTGTAGAACAGGATAAAGCGGCTAGAGATAATGAGATGAGATTTATTTATTTGTTTGTTTGTTTTTTAAAAGGACTGCTCTTGACTGGGCCAAACATTTCAACCAGACTGAAGCCGTGGATCTGCTGGAGTCACACATGTAAGTACTTCTAGAGCTTTCACAAATAAGTGTGGATTAGCATTCATCTAATTATTGCCCAAACCTCCTCCTTGTCACATTTATACAGTTTTATTCACGCGTATTCATTTGGGAGAGTTTTGTTCACAAACTACACATAATGCTGTTTTCCTTCAGTCAGATTCCAGCACTCTTCTCTCTCAGATATTGAGGAGGAAAAACCATAAGAGAACTCTGTACATGCACAGACTATCCCAAGTGTTCGATCAAGTTCTGGTGCAGGTTTGTTTCTGATATCGTTTTTCACATCTGTGCAGCTCATCTCTGGAGGCAGGTCAGCTGGATGAGTCGTCCCTGGTGCAGTCAGCCAGCGGGGAGCTCACTGCTCAGGACCAGGAGCTGCTCAAGGCTTACCACCACAGCTTTGATGATGAAAAGGTAGACCTGGACCTCATCATGCACCTCCTCTTCAACATCTGTCAGAGCTCTGATGAAGGTAAGAGTTAGAATGAAGATTTGGGATTTGTTTCTCAATGGGGTATGAAGATGTGTAGCCCAAAAATTCTGCATTTTAAAATGGTCATGGTGTCAAATTGTGAATTGAAGAGACAAAAAAGCACAAACCAACTAAGATACTGTACCTGGAACACTATAGACAGCATAGCAACACCTGAGAAAAGCACTTTTACAGTTTATAACGTTTTTTTTATTGTTCTCAAGTTGGACATTAAAGACCTTTCCTAGCCTGCAGTTCCCTGTTGTGTTATTGAGAACCGTGCCATAAAGAACGTTCGATCAATCTGAAGTGTTTTTCTCTTCTCTGTCCCTAGGTGCAGTCTTGATATTTTTGCCAGGATATGATGAAATAGTCGGACTGCGAGACCGTATTCTTTATGACGATAAAAGATTTGTAGATCAACAGCATAGGCATGTTAAGTTTCATGGTTGACTTAATAAAATTGCACGCATTTCAAATTCATGCAAAATTTGCGTGTAATGTTTTGTCATTGTCCTTCAGGTACCAGGTGTTCACTTTACACTCCAACATGCAGAGCTTGGATCAGAGGAAAGTTCTGAAACCATCTCCAGTTGGGGTTCGCAAAATTGTGAGTGCACTTTTTAAATTTTGGACACGTCACCATGCTCATTTTTCTTAAGGTTTCTTATCTTGGTGATGTATAGATGTTTTATTTATTTATTTATCCATTTCCCCCCCCCCCCCCCCCCCCCCCCCCAAAAAGATTCTCTCAACCAACATTGCTGAAACGAGCATCACCATCAACGATGTTGTCTTTGTAATTGACTCTGGCAAGGTTAAAGAGGTAACTTTTTTTTTTTTTAAATAAAATCCTGTTAAATCTATGACAACTTGCTGTGTTGCATCTCGTATAATTATTTATTTTTTTTGTGTGTGTGTGTTACAGAAAGCTTTCGATGCCCTGAATCATGTGACCATGCTAAAGATGGTGTGGATATCAAAAGCAAGTGCATTACAGCGTAAAGGAAGGTGTGTAAATCTTTATCTTTACGTATTCATCATTTCTGTGCCAGACTGTTTCATTTTAACATTCTCACACAAAATCTGTTGTCCGTAATGCTAATACTGCTAGACGCGTACTGGCTTGTGATTACCAGGCCTAGAAACCAATTCCGAGATTGTCCAGGCCCAACCTGAACCTAGCAAACCAAAAAATGGCTGAGATACCACACCAAACACTTGGAATACCAGTATAGCTGCGTAGCAACACACGAGGAATGGACTACACCAGGGGTTTTCAAAGTGTGGGAGAGTCAGCCCCCCCTCAGAGAGCAAATAAACAACAGCGCCCCCCACCCCCCCTTACAATTTTTGTTGTTGCTATACTTAATGTTCCATTCGTATTTAAAAAAATGGTTGTTGTACACATTTTTTTTTCTTTTACACATTTTAAACATATGAGCTTTTTTTTAAACATCTTTTTTGCACATTTTAAACATCTGTGCTTTTTAAAAACATCTCGTTTTACACATTTTAAACATCTCATAGCATCATTAGCTAGCACCTCTTGGCAGACAACACACTGTGGCAGTGGAGCATCTTCAGATCCAGTCCATGAAAATCCAAACTTTAAATAATCGTGGTCATACTTCCTTCTTTTTTTTTGCTTGGCCCAGACTCTGTCTCCTCACTCACTGTAGCTTTAGGTACTAAAAATCGATCCATTTTGTCTCTGGCAAAGGCTAGCTGAAGTTCGCTAAATGTCCGCAATAGTAACTTATTCTGGTTTATTTTTCCTCACGTTGCGCCCCCCCTAAAGAACTCTGGCGCCCCCTAGGGGAGGTGCGCCCCACACTTTGAAAACCCCTGGACTACACAATCGTACATAATGGTTTTTTGGTTTTTGTTTTTTTTTTTTTTCCCCTTTTTTCTGTATTTTTAGAGCTGGACGCTGCCGCCCGGGAATTTGTTTCCATCTGTTCAGCCAGCTGCGCTTCAATAACATGCTGGAGTATCAGGTTCCTCAGCTGCTCCGTATGCCTCTGCAGGTATATTCACACATGTACATGCTGCATATCTCTAGCAGTTACACACAATAAAGGCACAGTAATAGTCTCTCTCTCTCTGTGTCTTTTAGGAACTCTGTCTTCACACTAAACTTTTAGCCCCTGTTTCCTGCCCCATTGCGGAGTTCCTTGCCAAAGCCCCAGAGCCACCACACCTACTCACTATCAAGAATGCTGTGCAGATGCTCAAGGTATTAACCGCAAACTTTCACTGCGCTCTACAGTACACTCGTGCTGCACCAGAGATCTTCAAGCTGAAATTGCAAGAAGTCCAGAAATCAACCCTCCTCACCTTCTGTGGTCCGGATAATTAGATACGTACAAATCCGGGCTCACGCTTTTTACCAGACTAAATCAGTTCAGTTAACACTTTTATTGCATGGAGTTGCTTTTGTAACAATACAAACAGTTGTGGGGTTTTCTTTCCCTCCCTCCCGGTTTCCGGTTGAGGGTACTCGGTGCGCATTCTGGCTGCTGCTTCTCACCGGAGCTGTTTATTTTATTTTGTTTTTTTCTTTTTTTTGTGTTTGTGTAGCTTGATTTGGTTTTTTTTGTTTTTTTTTTTTGATTGAGTGTTTTGTCCACCAGTTGTGCTGTAGCTCCAGACCCAGTTTTGGGCGTCGGTTCCCTCGAGGCCTTGGTCTGCCATGGGCGATGCCTGTGCTCCTGGCTGTGGACTGCAGTGAGCTCGTTGCTCTTTTAATATCATGGTTGTCCAGCGCTCTGTGAGGCGGTGCTTTTGTGCTTGGCGCGATGTTGCTCGGTGGTGTCGTGGTAGCTGTGCAGGTGGTTTGGAACATTACCAGCGCTCTGCGTGGCGGTGCTTCTGTGCTCGCTTTGTCGAACCATGGCGCGGTGTTCTGAGCTACGTTGTGTGGCGGCTATGCAGGCGGTGTGGGACTTGTCTTCATGTGCCTTTTGGTGGGACTGTGGCAGCTACACCATTGGAACGACATCCTGACCCTCTCTTGGTGGATTTTTTTAAAATTGTAAAGTGACCTTGGGTATGAGAAAGGCGCAATATTTATTATGATTTTTTATTATTATTAATACAAAATCATTCTAACGCAAACTAGCAAAAATACAATGCCTCTGCTGGACAAACATGAAACAAGGTGCAATCAACATTTTGTCTTGGTATTTGCATTGGCCTATATTCCTTTTATCCAGAAAGTTGTAACGTCCTCAAAGGAAAACCTATAGAGTGCTCTTGTAGGTTGAACTGAGCTGAACAACCACTAAAAGATTGAAGCAAAAACTTATTTAAAAGTAACAGCGAATGATTTTCATAGCTTTGTTCACATGCAGCCTATTGTCTGTCGGGCTACTTCCATAATTCCGTGGGAGAAATTAGCTTTAGTGTTCCCTGCTAGTATTTTGAACCTTGGGAGGAATGGGGTCAGTGCCATTCTCAAACAGGCATGTAAATGTTCATTGGTCATTCTTGAATTGTCTTCTCAGCGAGCACTCGTATATCCGCTGTTGTGCGGAGATGGAATGAGAGAGAGGACCCACGTAGATCGTGCCTACTGGGCTTTAAGCTAAATTATTTTCCGCGTCCTTACCTCGGACTGCTGCGGGTAAGAGTCTTCAAAGTGTCTGTGTTTAGTTTCATAATGACTTTTTAAATTGCCACTTTTGATAACTGCAGCAGACTCCAAGCAAATGAGACACACCAGTCTCGTTGCAGGAAGAATAAACGCATACTTTTCTGTCCATTCTGCTCGGAAGACTTGGTTTTCAAGATCAACTTTCCTAATTTTTGATGACGCCATATTTCGTCTACACCCGCACACCTCTATTTGCGTGCTTCTGTCTACCTAGCAACCTACACTGTATAAAAGCAATATATAAGATTTTTAATGTTTTATTATTTTGAGCAAAGAAGCGTCATTTATCCAGATTTGGAAAGGAGTCTGCCAGTTGGTGTCCCCTGTTCTACACTGTCCCGCTGTACTTATTTATGCTATTAAAATGTCAGAGAACCAAATTTACAGATCCAGTCCAGAACTCCCAGTCTTGTTCTGCTCAAGCTCCTAACACCTCTGAGCCAAAAGAAAAATCAGCTTGCTACATTCCGGAGTTGAAATAAGATAAATATTAGCTTTCATTCATCTCATCTCATCATCTCTAGCCGCTTTATCCTTCTACAGGGTCGCAGGCAAGCTGGAGCCTATCCCAGCTGACTACGGGCGAAAGGCGGGGTACACCCTGGACAAGTCGCCAGGTCATCACAGGGCTGACACATAGACACAGACAACCATTCACACTCACATTCACACCTACGGTCAATCTAGAGTCACCAGTTAACCTAACCTGCATGTCTTTGGACTGTGGGGGAAACCGGAGCACCCGGAGGAAACCCACGCGGACACGGGGAGAACATGCAAACTCCGCACAGAAAGGCCCTCGCCGGCCCCGGGGCTCGAACCCAGGACCTTCTTGCTGTGAGGCGACAGCGCTAACCACTACACCACCGTGCCGCCAGCTTTCATTCAGATGGAAATTAATCTTGGGGAATTTTACAGTGCTTATTCTTGGATTTAACACCAGAACCCTACTTCAGTCATTACAAAACGGATCATAAGCATTGCCAGAAATTGAGCATTATTAAAATCGCATTGGCTTTTTTTTGTCGTTGTTGTACCAGTTCATATTTCGTTTTGCTGTATACTCGTATATGAAAGGGATGACAAGTTACCCTCAAATGTATCTCAAATTCTATGTGTTTATACCAAGACCATAGATGCCATGGACCCATGGGAGGACCTGACCGAGCTAGGTTACCATCTAGCAGACCTGCCCGTGGAGCCACATCTTGGGAAGATGGTGCTATGTGCGGTGGTGCTTAAATGCCTGGACCCGATCCTCACCATCGCCTGCATGCTGTCCTACAGGGAACCGTTTGTGCTGCCAGCTCAGGCTTCACAAAAACGAGCCGCCATGCAGTGCAGGAGATGTTTCGCTGCCAATACCTTCAGTGATCACATGGCCTTGCTCCGGGCTTTTCAGGTAGCCACACGAACAGCCTGACCATTTACCAGATAAACGTAGACGTGTTCTGACCACGTAAGACAAACTACTGGGATCTTGATGGCGTCTGGCTCATTTAGTGACCGCTGACTTAGGTTTTGTTATTTTTGGACAAATAGAAAGACTATTGCACGTGGAGGGGAAAAAAAAGCAATCTAACTGTAATTTATGAAAAATCAGAACAATGAAGTGTGTTTACATTTATTAAACATGTAGTGTTTTTTAACATTGAGGTTAGAATAGAAACACTTTTATTGCCAGGTATGTGGACACACATGAGGAATTTGACTCCGGTTCACTTAGCTCTCATAGTACAAAAACAGATAAAAAAGCGTAGACACAAAACAAACAAACAAGCAAACAACAAAAATAGGTGCTTAGTGCAAAGTAATCCAGGTAAGTCAAGTATGGAATAGTTAAATAAATATAAAGTATACAGTGTGCACAGAATGACGGTATAAGTGTTCAGATATTTTACAAGTGATATTACTGATATATGAATCTGGATTTTAACTGTTCATCACAGAAAGGATTTCCCTTTTGGTGCAATATGGTGCATAGTGCAAAGATGAATAGTAAATTTAAATAAGTTTAAAAAAAAATATTATATATATATATATATATATATATATATATATATATATATATATATATATATATATATATACACACATACAGTTGTGCTTGAAAGTTTGTGAACCCTTTAGAATTTTCTATATTTCTGCATAAATATGACCTAAAACATCATCATCAGATTTTCACACAAGTCCTAAAAGTAGATAAAGAGAAGCCAGTTAAACAAACGAGACAAAAATATTATACTTGGTCATTTATTTATTGAGGAAAATGATCCAATATTACATATCTGTGAGTGGCAAAAGTATGTGACCCTTTGCTTTCAGTATCTGGTGTGACCCCCTTGTGCAGCAATAACTGCAACTAAACGTTTGTGGTAACTGTTGATCAGTCCTGCACACCGGCTTGGAGGAATTTTAGCCCGTTCCTCCATACAGAACAGCTTCAACTCTGGGATGTTGGTGGGTTTCCTCACATGAACTGCTCGCTTCAGGTCCTTCCACAACATTTCCATTGGATTAAGGTCAGGACTTTGACTTGGCCATTCCAAAACATTCACTTTATTCTTCTTTAACCATTCTTTGGTAAAACGACTTGTGTGCTTAGGGTCGTTGTCTTGCTGCATGACCCACCTTCTCTTGAGATTCAGTTCATTGACAGATGTCCTGACATTTTCCTTTAGATTTCGCTGGTATAATTTAGAATTCATTGTTCCATCAACGACGGCAAGCCATCCTGGCCCAGATGCAGCAAAGCAGGCCCAAACCATGATACTACCACCACCATGTTTCACAGATGGGATAAGGGTCTTATGCTGGAATGCAGTGTTTTCCTTTCTCCAAATGTAATGCTTCCCATTTAAACCAAAAAGTTCTATTCTGGTCTCATCCGTCTACAAAACATTTTTCCAATAGCCTTCTGGCTTGTCCACGTGATCTTTAGCAAACTGCAGATGAGCAGCAATGTTCTTTTTGGAGAGCCGTGGCTTTCTCCTTGCAACCCTGCCATGCACACCATTGTTGTTCAGTGTTCTCCTGATGGTGGACTCATGAACATTAGCCAATGTGAGAGAGGCCTTCAGTTGCTTAGAAGTTACCCTGGGGTCCTGTGTGACCTTGCCTTGTTACACGCCTTGCTCTTGGCATGATCTTTGTTGGTCGACCACTCCTGGTGAGGGTAACAGTTGTTGAATTTCCTCCATTTGTACACAATCTGTCTGACTGTGGATTGGTGGAGTCCAAACTCTTTAGAGATGGTTTTGTAACCTTTTCCAGCCTGATGAACATCAACAACGCTTTTTCTGAGGTCCTCAGAAAGCTCCTTTGTTCATGCCATGATACACTTCCACAAACATGTGTTGTGAAGGTCAGACTTTGATAGATCCCTGTTCTTTTAAATAAAACAGGGTGCCCACTCACACCTGATTGTCATCCCATTGATTGAAAACACCTGACTCTAATTTCACCTTCAAATTAACTGCTAATCCTAGAGGTTCACATACTTTTGCCACTCACAGATATGTAATATTGGATCATTTTCCTCAATAAATAAATGACCAAGTATAATATTTTTGTCTCATTTGTTTAACTGGGTTCTCTTTATCCACTTTTAGGACTTGTGTGAAAATCTGATGATGTTTTAGGTCATATTTATGCAGAAATATAGAAAATTCTGAAGGGTTCACAAACTTTCAAGCACCACTGTAAGTCACAGTGAGCACAGAATGACAGTATAAGTGTGCAGATATTTTGCAAGTGATATTACTGATATATGAATGTGGATTTTAGCTGTTCATCACAGAGACAGCCTGAGGGAAGAAACTATTCTTGTGTCTGGTTGTTTTAGCATACAGTGATCTATATCGCCTCCCTGAGGGGAGAAGATTAAACAGATTGTGACCAGGGTGTGATGGGTCCGCAGAGATGTTACGTGCCCATTTCCTGACTCTTGGACAATTACTTTAAAAAAAATCTAATATTGGAACCATTTGATGGCAAAATTACTTGTTAGTATATTAAATACACTTGTTAGTGTCTTCTAATACTCAGATTAACACTAGTCTTGCAATCTAGACCAAGATTAAGTCTAAGCCATCTTTAGGAAACTTTTGAAATCTGTCTAAATCAAGGAGGTAATTTTATCCGAGATTTTTGTTTCTGATGTACGAAGTATGTTTTGTATCTCAGGCATGGCAGAAGGCCCGCACTGATGGCTGGGAAAGGTCTTTCTGTGAGAAGAACTTCCTGTCGCAGGCCACCATGGAAATCGTCATCAGGATGCGCGCTCAGCTGTTGGGCCAGCTTCGTGCTATAGGTACACCAGCAACACTCCAGGAGCCAACCAGAGCTTGGTTCCAGCTCTGGAAAACAAATGCATATTGTAATATTATAGACTGGGCCTGAAACAACTAATCTTTGTCTTTTCACGCAGTATTAAAATAATATGACCTTCTATCCAGCACCACTGTTATTCATTCCAGTATAGCTCAACATACACTCTCCTGTCAGGTTTTGTTCGCGCTCGGGGTTGCAGCGATATCCGTGATGTAAATCTGAACTCTGAGAACTGGGCAGTGGTGAAGGCAGCACTCGTAGCAGGCATGTACCCTAACCTGATTCACGTAGACCATGATAACAAAACACTCCGAGGCGCCAGAGAAAAGAAGGTTCGCTTCCACCCGACGTCTGTCCTGAGCCAATCCCAATACAAGAAGGTCAGTTTCAGCCATCATCTTTCTTTCTTTTAAGTGCTGTTGATATAGCTGTCAGATGTGTGTAAGCGTGGCTTAGGATATCCGATTTCTTTCTTCAGATCCCTCCAGCTAATGCCCAAGCAGCAGCAGTTCAGTCTCTGCCTACAGACTGGTTGATCTATGACGAGATGACACGAGCACACAGGATAGCCAGCGTGCGCTGCTGCACTGTGGTTACTCCGCTAACTGTGGCTGTGTTTGGAGGTTGCGCCAAACTGCCCAGCACGGCGCTGCAGGAACCTTCCACACCCCGAGGTAACCCACGATCACCAAGATGATCAAGCACTTTTAATCATGTATTAGTTTTGGCTTGTATACACGTTCTGTACAAAAACTGAATTCGCAGAATTTTCCGCTTAAATCCCAATGTTTTCGTAGTTCAAACTATGAGTCTAAGCATGCCTTCGTTAAACAGCTATATTTGGAGTAAATAAAATATATTTTGTACATTTTTTTCCCCCTGAACACTTCTGTTAATGGCCTTGTCTCTATACGATGTAGATATTTTGGCTTCTATTAAACACATACTGTACACTACCGTTCAAAAGTTTGGAGTCACCCAGACAATTTTGTGTTTTCCATGAAAAGTCACACTTTTATTTACCACCATAAGTTGTAAAATGAATAGAAAATAGACCCCTTCGCATGTTTGTAAACAAACCGACCGTTGCCAGGATGCGCGCACAGCCTGGACCCAGAAACAATGGCGCTGCCCATAGACCGACATTATGAGCTGTCAGATTATGCCAAACAATTGTCGTTACAAGATCGAGAATGCTACATAAATAAGTTAACTCTAACAAGTGGACATCGCCTACCGGATCCGCATTTAATTAAAGAGTGGACGGACGATGTTAGTAAGTTCCCTGGTATACAATGGCCAGATATATACTCGTACCTTATTGACAAGACTTCAGTGTACACCCACGAAAAACTTCGTGCCTACAAGTCTTTAGACGCATATGATTATGTGCGGGCATGTACAACTTGATTAACAATGGGACATTCATATTCATTTTGTTTTAATCAAATTATGCCAGTGATGTGATGGCAATGTGGCTTTAGCTACAACAGCAAATACCAACACTAAACAGCAATCTGCAGGAGGTAATGGCATGAAAGGAATGATAGTGTAAAGAGTGCAGCTAAGAGAAATCAGAGCTGCGTAAAAAGCGAGAGGCAGAGACCGGAAATGAAACTGAACGGGGCGGGAGCTAGGTTAGAGCAGTCAACATAAGTTGGCATTTAGAGTGAGGGCACACAATTTTACCTTTCCATCCTTGCTTTAAAATTGTGATTTTCGGCATACACAAATAATGATGACACAAAATCTGGACTGCTTGAGTCAAGCGAGACCTCTCCTACAAACAAAATTGCATGCAAAGCTAATGCCGGTTTTCCACTACAAACGCGGCTGAGTTGGGCTGAGCCGTGCCGTGCTGAGTCGAGCTGAGTGGGGCTGTTGGAGTTGCATTTCGACTACAACCGCGCTGAACCGTGCTGGCTGGAAGTGGGTGGACACATTGGGTGGAGTTAGCGAAAGTGGGTGGACGTCAGGTGATGTCGTTAAGCAGCGCAAGCAGTGACATCAGTGAGCTTTTAAGCGGTAGTCTCACGACCCGAATAGTAAACAATAAACATGGAGGACATGGAGTCGTTAGTGTTGCTGGTCTTGGTGCTGTGGCTTGTTGTCACCGACAACGCGGACAGATACTGGCAAGAGCGTATAGATGAGGCGAGGCGCATAAGGCTTCAGAAATTCTCGTAATTCTTCTCCTTCCGGGTTTGCGGTGTTTACAGATCCCAGCGTGCTCGCGGGGCGTGTGTGGGCATGTGAGGACACTCCTCCTCACCAATCAGTGCACAGGGGAGTGTCTGCTCACGCCCCCAGCCTCACTCGACACGGTTTGGCTCGCTTCAGCCCCACTCCAAAACGGTGCGAGTTTTAGGGGCTAAGCAGGGCTGAAGCAAGCTGAGTCGTGCTGGTTTTTGGTAGTCGAAACGCGAGCCGTGTCGGGCTGAAGTGAGCTGAAGCGAGCTGAAGTGAGGTGGAAAAGGGCCATAAGTTAACATGCTAACAATATTCATTACATTGTGTAACTATGACCCAGCTAATCAGACAAACGTTACCAAAGTATTTTGCTACATCAATAAACGAAGACTAGAAAGAATAAAAAAGAAAGATTTAATAAATAGCCTGATCTTACCTGTGATGAAGTGGGTGCTGCAAACCCGCACATTTTTGATGGTGCTTTCATCCCAGTCTACACGTTTGATGGCTTGTAGTCATAGACGTCGGCGATTTTTTTTTTTTTTTGAATGGGTGAGATCCTGCTGGAATTCTGTACATTTTAACTCCATCACTGCTACGATTCTGACACCCGAAAACACAACAACTAGGCATTTCTGAGTCTTTTTTGGGTCCAGGCTGTGCACGCAATTTCCGCTTACGTATGAAATGACGTTTACTGCAAAGGGGTCTATATAGTCAAGACATTTTTCTGGCCATTTTGAGCATTTAATCGACCCCACAAATGTGATGCTCCAGAAACTCAATCTGCTCAAAGGAAGGTCAGTTTTATAGCTTCTCTAAAGAGCTCAACTGTTTTCAGCTGTGCTAACATGATTGTACAAGGGTTTTCTAATCATCCATTAGCCTTCTGAGGCAATGAGCAAACACATTGTACCATTAGAACACTGGAGTGATAGTTGCTGGTTCAAAGCCCTGCTTCTGAGGCAATGAGCAAACACATTGTACCATTAGAACACTGGAGTGAGAGTTGCTGGAAATGGGCCTCTATACACCTATGGAGATATTGCACCAAAAACCAGACATTTGCAGCTAGAATAGTCATTTACCACATTAGCAATGTATAGAGTGGATTTCTGATTAGTTTAAAGTGATCTTCATTGAAAAGAACAGTGCTTTTCTTTCAAAAATAAGGACATTGCAAAGTGACCCCAAACTTTTGAACGGTAGTGTAGCTGTGAGTGTTCAGATGTACAGTTATAAACATCATGACTGTGTGTTTTTGTGTGCACTCCCTATAGTAGATGATGCTCTGTGTGAGAGCAGTGACAGCGACAATGAGGCTCGTTCCACAGATCAGCTGGCTCAGATGAAGATCGACGAGTGGCTTAACTTCAAATTGGATCGAGAGGTATGAAGGAGGAAGCTCTCGAGCTCCTTTGTTTTACTTACTCCTACTTATTCCTTTGCTCTTTGCTACAGTGTAGAATGTTTTGAGTGCTTAGTGGTATTCATTCTACCAAATAATTTGCTGATGGGTGCAGAACATTTTTCCAAAATGTCTGGCGTGGCTTCTGGGACTTTAAAATGGATCAGTACTACGTGGTTTTGCACTTCGTTGTATTTAATCAAGTTTTCTCTCATTTTCTTAAGATATCGTCCATGGTGTTCCAGCTGAGACAGCGTTGGCATAGCCTGTTCCTGAGACGGATCCGTTGCCCTTCTAAGCCGTGGTCCCAGCTGGACGAGGCGACGATCCTGGCCGTGGTGTCGGTGCTGGGTGCCGAAGAGCAAGCGGCCAACCTGCAGCAGCCCACGGGTATAGGCCAGAGACCCAAACCCATAAGTCCAGATGAGCCTCAGCACCAGTCGAACAGCTGGAGGACTAACGGTGGACATAGGAGTGTCATGGACCAGAGCTATGAGACTCCTTCCACACAAGACAGGTAAGACTTCCAGAAAGATAAAATGCTCATTAGGATGGCTAATCAACTACATTTTGAGCAAGAAGAATATTGTGTAAATTTGATTTCTAAGGTCATATCATGACTGTGCTTTATTTCCTAGGTCTCCAAAAGTACAGTCCGCTGTCTCTCAGTCTAAGAGCCAAAGAGATAAAGGTGCTGCCTTTTCCAAACGTTCAAGCAATGACCATCTCCCAGTAAAATCAGAGAGCCCCACCTTCACCAGTCCTAGTGCCAGTCCCTCATCCACTTCAACAAAAGGACCAGGTGTTCTTAGGTCACCTTTGGCTGGGGTGGGTAAAACTTCTTCTATCCAAAAAAAATGCTTAAACAAGTAGTACATATTTTAAATAAATTCAGCTCATAATGAAATGTGCATCTTTCAATTTAATAAAATTGCCAAACTGATATGGAATTTACTCTGAACCATTAAATATACCAAGAAATGTTAAGCATTTTCCTGATATGGACTATATCTATTCAGGAGGGTGAAGGTTGATGGAGATGAGGAATCATATTTGTAATAAACTCCTGTAGTTCAATCCAGTTTTGTTGACGATATAGTGCTTTTAATGAGTCGTAGAACCATTTCCTAATACACTGCAATTTTCCAAAAGGAATCATTTAAACATGATCTGGATTTTTAACCAGTTTCAAATATGCAAGTGCTGTTCTGATGCCTTAATACATCCATGGATTTTCTTGAGCTTAGCGTGGATGCTGTAGTCTGTTCCTTTGCCCCCCCCCCCCCCCCCCCCTTTTTTTTTTTAAATCTTCTACATATTTTAATCGACTCCAGGTTTCCAAGTCGCCATCTTTGAGGTCCAGACTATCAGTGCGTTACTTCGTCATGAAGAGCAGCAACCTGAGGAACATCGAGCTCTCGCAGCAGAGGGGCATCTGGTCCACTACACCGAACAACGAGCACAAACTGAACAGAGCCTTCCAGGAGAACAGCACCATCTTCCTCATCTTCTCCGTGCAAGGCTCCGGACATTTCCAGGTGCACCATGAGACTTAAAACCTTCGGTAGCTTAAAATAATATAAAAATACTGTTTCCCTTATTTCCATGTTTGGAAATGGGCTAATTTTGTTTTAATCGTGTTCAATGTTTCAAAGAATTTCTGTAATCACATGCGGTCTCTCAGGGTTATGCTCGGATGAGTTCGGAGATTGGCTCGGAGCGCTGCAAGGACTGGGGTGCTGCCGGTCTGGGAGGAGTCTTCAGTGTGGAGTGGATCCGGAAAGAGAGTCTGCCTTTCCAGGTCACTCATCAAGTCCTCAACCCCTGGAACGAAAACAAGAAAGTGCAGATCAGCCGGGACGGACAGGTAGGTCACGATCAGGACAGAGAGCCCAACGAGGTGCCGGGTAAACACCTCCTCACCCCCCAACCTCGTTATAGCTTCTTAAGAAGATGGTCTTGTAGATGGCATCATTGTACGAAGAGATCAATTGGGGTTTTTGTTTGTTTTTGTTTGTTTTTAAATAGGAAAAATTAGACAGTGCAGATCATGAATTTGTGGTCAGAGAAAGAAACAAGATATACTGGCAATTAATATCAAACTAAATGAGCACTATATTACTACTGCTCATGATAACACGATGTCTTTTGAAAAGGTACACACTAGTAGTAATACAACCCTAATTCCAAAAGAGTTGGGACGCTGTGTAAAATGTAAATAAAAACAGAATGCAATGATTTGCAAATCTCCTAAACCCATATATTTTTCACAATAGAACATAGACAGCATATCACATGTTTTAAACTGAGAAAATGTACCATTTTAAGAAAGAAATAAGGTAATTTTAAATTTCATGGCAGCAACACGTCTCAAAAAAGTTGGGACGGGGCATGTTTACCACTGTGTAGCATCTCCTCTTCTTTTAACAATAGTCCATAAACATCTGGCAACTAAGGAGATCAATTGCTGTAGTTTTGAAAGAGAAATGTTGTCCCATTCTTACCTGATATACAATTTCAGTTGCTCAACTGATTGGGGTCTCCTTTGTCAAATTTTCACTTCATAATGCACCAAATGTTTTAAATGGGAGACAGGTCTGAACTGCAGGCAGGCCAGTTTAGCACCCAGACTCTTTTACTATGGAGCCATAAGGTTTTAATATGTGCAGAAAGCGGTTTGGCATTGTCTTGCTGAAAGAAGGAAGGCCTTTCCTAAAAAAAAGATTTTGTCTGGATGGCAGCATGTTGCTCTGAAACGTATATCTGTCATTCAGCAATAATGATGCTTTTCCAAATGTACAAGCTACTCATGTCATATGCACTAATGCACCCTCATACCATCACAGATGCTGGCTTTTGAACTGTGCACTGATAACAAGCTGGATGGTCTCCTCTCCTCTTTAGGCTGGTGGAAGTGGCGTCCATGGTTTCCAAAACGAATTTCAAATTTTGATTCGTCTGACCACAGAACGGTTTTCCACGTTGCCTCAGTCAATTTTAAATGAGTTTTGGCCCAGAGAAGACGGTGGTGTTTCTGGATCATGTTCACATATAGCTGCTTCTTTGCATACTAGCGCTAGAACCTGCATTTGTGGATGGCACGGTGAACTGTGTTCACAGACAGTGATTTCTGGAAATGTTCTTGAGCCCATTCAGTGATTTTCCGTTACAGAATCATGTCTGCTTTTAATGCAGTGCTGCCTGAGGGCCCAAAGATCACGGGCATCCAGTATTGATTTTTGGCCTTGTCCCTTGCGCACAGAGATTTCGTCAGATTCTCAGAATCTTTTGATTATATTATATACTGTAGATAATGAGATTTTAAAGTCTTCACAATTTTACATTGAGGAACATTATTCTGAAATTGTTCCACAATTTGTAGACACAGTCTTTCACAGACTGGTGAACTTCTGCCCATCTTTACTTCTGAGAGACTCAGCCTTTCGAAGATGCTCTTTTTATACCTAGTCATGTTACTGTCAATTAACCTAAATAATTGCAAAATGTTCCTCCAGCTGTTTCTTTTTAGTACCACTTACTTTTCCAGCTTTTTGTTGCCCCCGTCCCAACTTTTTTGAGATGTGTTGCTGCCATCAAATTCAAAATGAGCATATATTTTTCATGAAATAGTAAAATGTCTCAGTTTAAACATTTCATATGTTGTCTGTGTTCTATTGTGAAAAAAATATGGGTTTATGAGATTTGCAAATCATTTGCATTCTGTTTTTATTTACATTTTACACAGTGTCCCAACTTTTTTGGAATTGGGGTTGTAATTATAGTTAAATATTTTACAAAAGCCTATAGATATATCTGTGGTATCTATAGATGATAGAATTGACTATGGAGGGTAAAACAAGTTCTTTAAACCACAGATAATGGGTAAAACCTACATAATTTTTATTTATTTATTTCCTTGCCTCATGAAATGCTCACATTGAGAGTTATTTTTCTGGTCAAGAAAGAAGCAATGGCTTTGCTCACAAATGAGCTTTACATTGCTCGTGCTGATGCTTAAAAAAAACTGCTACACACTGCAATTCTAAAAACCCCACCCATTTTATATATATATATATATATCTCATCTCATCTCATTATCTCTAGCCGCTTTATCCTTCTACAGGGTCGCAGGCAAGCTGGAGCCTATCCCAGCCGACTACGGGCGAAAGGCGGGGTACACCCTGGACAAGTCGCCAGGTCATCACAGGGCTGACACATAGACACAGACAACCATTCACATTCACACCTACGGTCAATTTAGAGTCACCAGTTAACCTAACCTGCATGTCTTTGGACTGTGGGGGAAACCGGAGCACCCGGAGGAAACCCACGCGGACACGGGGAGAACATGCAAACTCCACACAGAAAGGCCCTCGCCGGACCCGGGGTTCGAACCCAGGACCTTCTTGCTGTGAGGCGACAGCGCTAACCACTACACCACCGTGCCGCCCTCTATATATATATATATATATATATATATATATATATATAAAAAATCGCCTTCTCACCCCCGGTGGGGGGGTGGTATCCATGTCATCCTCAAGCTCGGGTCCTCTACCAGAGGCCTGGGAGTTTGAGGGTTCTGCGCAGTATCTTCGATGTTCCTAGGACTGCGCTCTTCTGGACTGAGGCTTCAGATGTTGTTCCTGGGATTTGCTGGAGCCACTCTCCCAGTTTGGGGGTTACTGCCCCAAGTGCCCCCACTACCACGGGGACCACGCAACCCTTGACCTTCCACATCCGTTCCAGCTGCTCTTTCAACCCTTGATACTTCTCAAGTTTCTCATGTTCCTTCTTCCTGATGTTGGCGTCAGCTGGGATCGCCACATCTATCACCACCACCCTCTTCTGCTCTTTGTCCACCACCACTATGTCTGGTTGGTTAGCCAGGATCTGTTTGTCAGTCTGGAAGCTGAAGTCCCACAGAACCTTGGCCCTGTTGTTCTCAGCCACCTTCTGTGGTATGGCCCATTGGGACTTGGGTACTTCTATTCCATACTGGTTGCAGATGTTCCTGTATACTATCCCAGCCACTTGGTTGTGCCTCTCCATGTATGCTGATCCAGCTAGTATCTTACACCCTGCTACTATGTGCTGGACTGTTTCAGGGGCTTCTTTGCACAGTCTGCATCTTGGGTCTGATCTACTCTGGTAGATCCTGGCCTCTATGGCTCTTGTGCTTATGGCCTGTTCTTGTGCTGCCATGATTAGTGCCTCTGTGCTGTCTGTCAGTCCTGCATTATCCAGCCACTGGTAGGATTTCTTGATATCAGCCACTTCCTCTATCTGACGGTGGTACATACCATGTAGGGGTTTGTCTCTCCAGGTTGTCTGTTCCTCCTCCTCTGCACTCTCATCAGGGTTCTGCTGCCTGAGACATTCACTTAGCAGTTCATCCTTTGGGGCCATCTTTCTGATGTATTCTCGGATTTTCGATGTTTCATCCTGGACCGTGGTCTTGATGCTCACTAGCCCTCGGCCTCCCTCTTTCCGCTTAGTGTATAGGCTCAGGGTGCTAGACTTGGGGTGGAACCCTCCATGCATGGTGAGAAGCTTTCTAGTCTTGATATCTGTGGCTTCTATCTCCTCCTTTGGCCAGTTTATGATACCAGCGGGGTATCTGATGACTGGTAGTGCGTACATGTTGATGGCTCGGACCTTGTTCTTACCATTCAGCTGACTTTTCAGGACCTGCCTTACTCTCTGGAGGTATTTGGCTGTGGTTGACTTCCTTGTGGCCTCTTCATGGTTTCCATTAGCCTGTGGGATGCCAAGGTACTTGTAGCTGTCTTGGATATCACCTATGTTGCCCTCTGGTAGGTCAATCCCCTCAGTCCGGATCATCTTGCCTCTCTTTGAGACCATTCGGCCACACTTGTCCAATCCGAATGACATCCCTATGTCATCGCTGTAGATCTGGGTGGTGTGGATCAGCTTGATACTTCTCAAGTTTCTCATGTTCCTTCTTCCTGATGTTGGCGTCAGCTGGGATCGCCACATCTATCACCACCACCCTCTTCTGCTCTTTGTCCACCACCACTATGTCCGGTAATGCAGAGTCTATTTCTCACTCGTTCCTTGGTTAGTGGACCTAAGGCTTCAGATGTTGCAGCTTGATGTCATCCATGTAGAGCAGGTGGCTGATTGTTGCCCCACTACGGAATCGGTACCCGTAGCCGCTCTTCGTGATTATCTGACTGAGGGGGTTCAGGCCTATGCAGAACAGCAGTGGTGATAGCGCATCTCCTTGGAGTTCTGGATGAAGGTCCTTAGGTTCCTGTTGATCTTATACAGTTCCAGACATTCCAGTATCCATGTGTGTGGCATTGAGTCGTAGGCTTTCTTGTAGTCAATCCAGGCAGTGCACAGGTTGGTCTGTCTCTTCTTACAGTCTCGGGCAACTGTTCTATCGACCAGTAGCTGGTGCTTGGCTCCTCTGGTGTTACTGCCAATTCCTTTCTGTGCCTCGCTCATGTATTGAGCCACATGCTTACTCATTTTTGCCACAATGATGCCTGACAGGGCCTTCCATGTTGTGCAGAGACCGGTAATTGCCAGTACGTATGGATCATATCGGGGCCTGGTGCTGTCCAGCTCTTCATCTTTGACACTCTTTCTTGGACGTCTGCCATTGAGATGGTTACTGGTTCTTGTTCTGGGTTGCTGTGGTCAGCTCTTAGGTCCACTAACCATTGGGCATCGGTGTTGTGTGATGCCTTTCTTTCCCATATGTCTTTCCAGTATTTTTCCACCTCATTCCAGCATTCCGTATTTTCTGTCCTCGTCCATCGATGTCTTGTTCCAGTAGCCCATTTCTCATCAGTTTGCCCTGGTTTGCCGGGCGACATCTGAGCCGGTATGACTCTATCAGTTATGTCTTCACTCATTCCTGAGGTAGGCTGATATATCATAAGGGGTTTTTGCCTAAGGACCCTTACTGGATGATGTTTTGCCCCGACCGGGATTTGAACCCCGATCTCCTGCGTCATAGTCAGTGAGCATTACCACTGTACTATCCAACTGATATATATATATATATATATATATATATATGTTCTACTTGTGGTCGGGTCATACCAAAGACCATCGTAAAAAGGGTACCTACTGCCATCTGGCAAGGCATGCTGCAATACAGATGTGAGTGGGGAGTCAAACTTTCAGTTACCAGAGGACCCGCCCCCCACTGCAACCCTAGCTATGTAATAGGCGAGAGGCCTCAGGCTACAGAAACGGAGATCAGCACTGCCATATGGTGCGGGAAGGACTTTAGACTTTTTTTTTTTTTTAAAGATATATATACAATGAAATTCAATAGTGTTTCCAGCACACAACTCTGCATGAACTGATGATGCTCCTTTACACGTTTTATAACCAGACCAGGCTGAAACATGACAGTCTGTCATCTTTTACTTCTGTGATAAGCTTGTGGTTTTATATATGCTGCTGTTGAGACTCATGAGTGAATTTTAAAACCTTTATTTCACAGACTGTCATGTTTCAGCCTGGTCCAGTTACAAAACGTGTTTAAAGAATCCCGTGGAGTTGTGCGCTGGAAATGCTATTGAATTTCATTGAGGACATCATTCTATAGCGTCAAACTCTTTTATATTCTCTCTGAAAGTTTGACATTGACCCTGAATTCAAAGCTTCTCTATATTTGTGGGAACATTTGAAGTGGTGTAGGCGAAGCAGACACCGGTGAATCCTCAAACTATGGGGGTGGAGGAAGAAATATGATTGGCTTCTTAAGACTAGAACCATGTTCGAGTAATACTTTATATCATCTTAAGTGGTCTGTTTTGATTTGATTGTCAACCAGTTCTGTCTGAATTCTCAGTGGACAATTAATTTATTATTATTAATAACTTTGAGTGCTCTGTGTAGATAGTCCTTAGTTAATAGTGGACAAGTACATTTAAAAAAAAATACATTTTCAAATAGTTCTGGTTAAATTAGTTTAGAGAATGTACCATGTACTATACACTCACCAGCTGCTTTCTTAGGAACACCTGTATGCCTGTAATTGGCAAATCATGACGCAGTTGAACATTTTGTTGTTGAAAGTCCAGACTGGTTCATGCCGACAGGAAGGCTAACTCAAGTCACCACTCTTTACAACCATGATGGACATAAAAGCATCTCAGAATGCACAACACATCAAATCTTAAGGTGGACAGGCTGCAAGAGCAGAAGACTACATGGGGTTCCACTCCTGTCAGCAAGGAACCGGACTCTGCCTTTTAAAGAGTTATAGTTTGGAAGAAAAAAAAACCCTTTGAATCATAAACCTTGAGTTAAATTTATATCATGAAGATTTGCTTAGAGATTGCTTTCTATCTATGATCAAAACTAAGTGTTTCTGTGGTCTTTATTAGAGCTCTGATGCTAAAAGTGAAAATTGAGTGAATGTGTGCGTATATGTGAAGCAGGTTAAAACCTGTATTTGTGTTTATATGATGTGTAGGAGCTGGAGCCTCAGGCTGGAGCACAGCTGTTGCAACTGTGGGATCGTTTCCCCGTCAAACAGCAGCAAGAGGTACGCCACACTGCCTGAGGCATACAGTGCCTTGCAAAAGTATTCATACCCCTTGAACTTTTTCACATTTTTCCACCTTACAACCACGAACTTAAAAGTTTTTTTTAATTGAGATTTTATGTGATAGACCAACACAGAGTAGCACATAATTGTGAAGTGAAACGAAAATGATAAATGGTCTTCAAAATTTTAAACAAGTAAAAATCTGAAAAATGTGGTGTGCATTAGTATTCAGCCCCCTGTACTCTGATACCTCTAAATACAATCCAGTGCAATCAATTGCCTTCAGAAGTCATCTAATTAGTTAATAGAGTCCTACTGTGTGTAATTTACTCTCAGCATAAATACACTTGTTCTGTGAAGGCCTCAGTGGTTTGTTAGAGAACACTGAAGAACAAACAGCATCATGAAGACCAAAGAACTCACCAGACAGGTCAGGGATAAAGTTCTGGAGAAGTTTAAAGCAGGATTAGGTTATAAAAAAATATCCCAAGCGCTGAACACCTCAAGAAGCACTGTTCAATCCATCATTCAAAAATGGAAAAAGTATGGCACAACTGCAAACCTACCAAGACGTGGCCGTCCATCTAAACTGACAGAGCGAGTGAGGAGAGCACTGGTCAGAGAAGCAGCCAAGAGGCCCATGATCACTCTGGAGGAGCTGCAGAAATCCACAGCTCAGGTGGGAGAATCTGTGCACAGGACAACTATAAGTCGTACACTCCACAAATCTGGCCTTTTTGGAAGAGTGGCAAGAAGAAAGCCATTGTTGAAAGACAGGCATAAGAAGTCCCGTTTGCAGTTTTCCAGAAGCCATGTAGGGGACACGGCAAACATGTGGACGAAGGTGCTTTGGTCAGATGAGACCAAAGTTGAACTTTTTGGCCTAAATGCAAAGCGCTATGTGTGGTGGAAAACTAACACTGCTCATCACCCTGCACACACCATCCCCACTGTGAAACATGGTGGTGGCAGCATCATGCTATGGGGATGCTTTTCTTCAGCAGGGACAGGGAAGCTGGTCAGAGTTGATGGGAAGATGGATGGAGCTAAATACAGGGCAATCCTGGAAGAAAACCTGTTGGAGGCTGCAAAAGACTTGAGACTGGGAAGGAGATTCACCTTCCAGCAAGACAATGACCCTAAACATACAGCCAGAGCTACAATGGAATGGTTCAGATCAAAGAATATTCACGTGTTAGAATGGCCCAGTCAAAGTCCAGACCTAAATCCCATTGAGCATCTGTGGCAAGACTTGAAAATTGCTGTTCACAGACGCTCTCCATCCAGTCTGGCTGATTTTGCAAAGATGAATGGGCAAAAATTTCAGTGTCTAGATGTGCAAAGCTGGTAGAGACATACCACAAAAGACTTGCAGCTGTAATTGCAGCAAAAGGTGGCTCTACAACGTATTGACGCAGGGGGGCTGAATACTAATGCACACCACATTTTTCAGATTTTTATTTGTTTAAAATTTTGAAGACCATTTATCATTTTCGTTTCGCTTCACAATTATGTGCTACTCTGTGTTGGTCTATCACATAAAATCTCAATAAAAAAACTTTTAAGTTCGTGGTTGTAAGGTGGAAAAATGTGAAAAAGTTCAAGGGGTATGAATACTTTTTCAAGGCACTGTACATAACCTCAGATTGTAAACAAAACCGAATGTCATGGTGTAACCAAGTTTTCAGTAATCCAGTTTTTCTGTGTCTTGTAGTAGGTCATGGCAAATTAACTTTCTAATCATCTTCAAGGTTATATGATCTTTCTTCCCTCACATGAAGGTCTATATCAGAACTTTCCCACTAGTTAGTCGACCTAATAAAGACACAGATGTGCACTAAATTATAATATTATAATTTTATAATACACATAATATATATTTTATAATATATAATATTACAATTATAATATTATAATTGTAATGCCTTAGATCTGGCTTATTTTTTCATTCCAGGCTTTGACTCCACCCCTTTTCCCTAAAAAGCAACTCGGGAGGCATGTGAAGTAGAGATGCGCAATATGAACAAGAGTTAAAACATGTAATGGTTAACCCCTTCAATGCCCTTGGACGAGTCACGTACGTCATGAACTCCTTTTACCGCTGTACCTTATGACGTACGCTACTAATCATAAACACCTCCTTTTATGTACCTTACATGGCACATTACTTTTACTTCACAGTGGCACGTATGAATTACAGTCAATGCCTAAAACATTCTTTCGCCATAAGGCACAGCGGTAAAAGATTTCATGACGTACGTGACTCGTCCAAGGGCATTGAAGGGGTTAAATATCTCTGTATTGGCTTGCGCTAATTTGACCAATTTTATTTATATAATTATTGATTGATTCGTTGAGCCAGAGCCACAATTTAACAAAACCCACCAAAAAAAAAAACAGTCTGGACCTCTGAAATGGTCAGGATACTGAGTGGGTGGAGTCAGCTGGGAGAAGAAAGGCTTTCTTATGACTTATTTAGAATTGTGACCTTTAGGGTACCTTTTTAATAACGGATAATGGCATCAAACTTTTTTTCCTCCCCAGCTGTGAAGGACGTTGGCAATGCTACTGTGACCTCTGACCTCATGTAGCTCATTAGTAAGCAAAATAGTGCAGCATTGAGACCCGAAAATGTCACCACACTTCCTGTCTTTTTCATAAATATATAATTAAAGTGGTCGGAGTGCATCCTATTCAAACTCCAGTGCTGTTGGTATTACACTCTGAAATGTATTTTGGCATTCAATCCCATCCTAAAGATCCGTTTACATCCATCCCATAATTATCAGTGTTGGCGTTTTTCTCTAGCATGGGGATGTTTGTTTTAAATTGCACTATTTTTCTGGCTGTGTATAAGTTCCACTGCTGTTTTACTTGCACGGGTGAGTGAAGTAACACTATGTTCATGTTGCTGAGTTGTTGTTTTTTTTATTATTATAATATGAATTATAATGCGTAACAAAACCAGAAGAAATGGTCTACAGGGAGGATCCTTCATGTGAGAGCGAGTAGTATAATAGAAGAAATTTCCTCCAGATTCCACAAATGGCTTCTCTCTCTCTCTCCATGAACTTTTTACCAGCTTTTTGATTTCTATGTGACTCGAGGAAAAGAATGTCAAAGAACTTCGGCCAGTACGTACGTGATTTTTTTTTTTTTTTAAGTCGTTGCTGCTGCAATTTTTTTGCCCTTAATCTTACGAGAGCTGTTATTCGATCATTTTATTATGATCATTTGTTGTCTCAGGTTATTCAGTTTTACTAACATTCCAGCTAGGTGTATTGTTCATCAACGCATGATTTTGTCAGATTTGAAGTTATGTGATCTAATCTCTGCCAACAATAAACAAGTTCATTTCAACTTTCAAACTTTTTTTTCTCTTTTTTTTTTTTAAATGTCGTGTGAATCATAAATTGACAAGACAAACATTTTGAGAGCAGGTTTATTGGCTATATACTGTATTTACACTCTGTAGATAGATGTACAGTGCATATTTCCAAAAAGCATTTCAACATACTGCAGCACATTGCTGTGTACAGTGAAGGTTGACTGAGTGCGAACTCAAACTCATCGTTTGTGTGTAAATCGGATCTACTTGTGTCCGTACACTGATTGCGTGAGTCAGTAATATGCTGGGAGAGTGTATGTGTGTGTTTAAAGGAGGTTTAGTATGGACTGCGTGCCCTGCCAGGATGGAGGATGTGCAACAGCAATTCTCCCTGTGATCCGCCCAGGAAGCTCTTCCTTTCAGCCACATCTTCGGGTTCACTCCCCTCTGCACAGTCTGAATCCAGAGTACAGCCATCTGTGTATATACACACACACCACACTGAGCTCATCAGCACAGCAAGCAAGAGCACCAGGAGCTCAAACTGCTGCGTGTGAGATCTCGGGTTAAGTGATTGATAGGAGAACAGCAGAAAGGCAAATACACAGAAATAGTATAAAATGCAATAGACATTAATGTAATTCTAAAATTAATGTACTGAAAGTATATTGAAAAAGAATAGATTCTAATGATTAAATTTATTCAGCAAAGCTAGTATACAATACTTTTTCATATAAAACTGTGTGTGTGTGTGTAATAAGGCTAATAATAAAAGTGCTTTAAAAAATTGAGAGATGAATAGAAATGTATTTAAAATGAAAATCTATATTAAAATGTGTATTTTTTTATTTTAATTTTTACTTTATTAACCAAATTCAGATAAAGCAACTAAACTCCAGATAAATTATAAAATGCATACAAAATGTATACAGTGAAAGATGTATATTTTTTTTAATTGGAAAAAAAAAGTGTCACCTGAGTCGCAGCAAACCCCAGGTGCAGCGCAGCGACCCTCATCAGGTCCACACTGTTTTCCTCCAGCCTCACACGGCGAGAGCAGATAATCTTCCTCCAAACAGCGAGCCATCGCTGGAGATCCGATCACACAGCCCAGTCCTTCTGCACAGCAGATACTGGGGCCGAAACACCGGCCCTTATCTTCGGGACCGCATGCCATACACTAGAAACCGAGATCAGAACCAATATTGCTGCACAACACACTTGATTTCATGATGTTTAGCTTTTTTGGAACTTCCAATAGGACTGAAGTTTCATTAAAAGAAAAACTTTTATGTTTCATCCAAAAACTATGAAAAGCTGTAAAGAAATGAGCAACATCTCACAAAAATTATTTTTCAATTATTATACAGGTATGTATTGTAATAGTTTGGAAGCTCTTTCATTTTTTGGCCTTTTAAACCAATATTAAAAATGTGATTCTATACACAAACTGGTTATATCTATACCAATAATACCAATATCACAATATTAATTAACAAACAATCCATCACTACATCCCTGGATTGTGACTTACCTGCCTGGGGATGGTGTCTGGAAATGAGCGCTTCCCTCCTCTAGGGCAGTTCTGGATGTAACACGCAGAGGAAAATGAGAGAACTGTGAAGGCACAAAGGAGAGACAGCAGCATTGTTGCCATCGTCACGTCTTGAACCAAGGTCTGAAGGTTTCACTGGACTTTTCCTGCTTCTCTGTGTTGTCTGTATTCGCAGAGCCTTTCATATTTATACCGAATGCCAATCACTGTTGCCATTGGATACTCCTCTTCCCACGTCATCACCTTGTCCTCATGAACTGGTCCCTTGGTGCCACCAATGGATGATTCAACTCGGTCAAAAAATGGGCACTTTTTTTCAAAGAAAAATCGAGAGAAAAATACTGAATAATGGAATTATAACCTATTCATACACTTGATGTTTTAATTATTACAGTATTATTAGTCAGAATGTAAATTAACCAGCCCAAGCTTCTTTCTCGAGTCTGGTTCCTGTATATGAGTAAGGATAAGTCATTATTAGCAATATGTAGACAATGGGTTTGGATTTGTAATGCAGGAAAGTGAAATGATGTTCATTAGTTATGGAATCACTTCAGAAATTGCCGTCTGATGTCTCTGTAGCTCAGTCAACCAAAAATACTTTACATTTTCTTAAAGTGGAAATGTCAAATGGGCGTCATCTTGTTAAAATAGCATGGAAATGATGTTACTAACCTTGTCTTGGCTTCTGCCTGTAAAAATCGATTTGTGTAAAAGAAGCCACTTTAACAAACACCTTTATTTGTCACATGCACACTTCAAGCACAGTGAAATTCATCCTCTGCATTTAACCCGTCTGAAACAGTGACAGAGGTGGACAAAGTACCCAACTTCATTACTTAAGTCAGAGTACAGATCCCACTGGTTAAATGTTACTCCGATACAAGTGAAAGTTGTCCAGTCAAATTTTTACTTAAGTCAAAGTACTGAAGTACTTGCTTTTAAAAATACTTAAGTATTAAAAGTACATTTTCTGTCAACACTTACAATACCTAACTGCCTCTGAAGCAACGTACTGGGTTTACTGACTAGCTTGTAGAACCTGTAGAGCTGAAGCGCCACCTGACATGCTCGCAAACTCTTTTCAAACTCGAAATCATATTGGGTCGCTAATGTTACTAGAAAAGAAAGATTTCTACATTCTGTTTATTTGGCAAGATTATGCTAAAACATATTTCTGAAAGGACTTCAGATAAGTTAACGTTATTCATGTTAGTGTGTAAAAATGGAGTTATGCTAACAGTGTCCAAGTTAACTAGCTATGTGTTAATGTTAGCCGTGGACAAGGCGATGGCAACTTGGCGGGCAAATCCATAGAAAGTCATTTGACTAACCAGACTGCACAGCTATTGCAATGATATCGCTAGCTCTAAAAGCACAGACAACTTCATTACAAGCTTTCTCTTGGAATAAAATGTTTACATCCCTCAGTATGTTTCCGCAGGTTGGACAGCGAGTTTTTGTAGGCCGTGATGTGGTTCATTTTCGGCAAACGGAGCAAACATTTAAAATGAAATGAATCTTTAATCCTTTCAGAAAACTGAAACATGGGTTCTAGGTATTGCCATGAGTGTGTGCATTCCTCAGAAGAACCGCCTCCTTCCATCAACTGATCGTGTTCAAATAACACTGCTGAGAAATCATTGAACTTGATTTTATCCAGTCTATGGACGTGACGTGACCCTAGTGATTACTGATCGTCTGTCTCAGTGTCACCTGCGAAAAAACCAATCACGTTTTAGAAAAGAAAAGAAAAAAACACCCACTTTCAAAGCCGCTTCATAGTAACGAGCAACGAGGACCTTGACAGAAAGGTAGTGGAGTGAAAAGTACGATATTTGCCTTTCAAATGTAGTGAAGTTAAAGTCATAAGTTTCCAACAAAAATAATACTCAAGTAAAGTACAGATACTCAAAAAGTGTACTTAAGTACAGAACTCAAGTAAATGTACTTAGTTACTGTCCACCTCTGAGCAGTGAACACACGCGCGCACACACAGAGCAGTAGGCAGCCATACCAGAGTGCCCGGGGAGCAGTCAGGGGTTAGGTACCTTGCTCAAGGGCACCTCAGCCCAAGGCTGCCCCACGTTAACTTAACTGCATGTCTTTGGACTGTGGGGGAAACCGGAACACCCAGAGGAAACCCACGCAGACACGGGGAGAACATGCAAACTCCACACAGAAAGGCCCTCGCCGGCCGCTGGGTTCTGTGAGGCAACCGTACTAACCACTACACCACCGTGCCGCCCTTTACTCCCTAAAGACCTCTATAACCTCATTAATGTTCTTCTTGCACAATTTGATCATGATTTTGAATAGCTGCATGCCATAGAAAAAGCGACCTAAGCCTAATCAATTCAGTTTGTCATCAGATAGATAGCTGTTAAAATGTCGATGGTGCGCCTTGATCATCACGTCATCAAAAACAAAGACGAGCACTTAAACACATTTATGCAAAACGTTTAATGACCTAAGAAAACGGCAAGAAATTTAACAGAACAAAAGTTCAGTGGACTGAAGACAGTGAGGTGGGGTTTACATTAGACCGTATCAGCGGCTCATCAGATTAACGTTTTTAAAACGATTAGTGTGCACACAGCAACGCCAATACACGATTCGCGTGCACACAGCAACGCCAATACACGGATACGCTCGGCTCCGCAGGCATCCTGCGCTCCAAATCACTCCACCCTGAACAGCGAGTGCCCTCTGGAGGGTGCGCACTCCGGCCCTGCGCAGCTCACAGAGCGCGCGAGTGAAGTGCACAAGCTGTGATTCGGGACTGAGCCGCTGTGTGTGTGCTCTCAGTGCATGTCGGGCATGCGCGTCACTTACCACTTGCAAGTGGAAGGATGGCAAGCCTAAAGACAATCATAACTACACAATGGGCAGTATTTTCATCAGTATTTGCAGTATTTTCATACTTTTATACTCTTTAATGAAAGGTGATACAAGGCGGAAGTCCGCGCCATTTTTCAGCAGTCGCGTCACATGACCAACGCCAGCGAATCAGGAAGGTGGATGTCACAGTGACATTGTCCAATGACGACGCCAGCTAGAGCTCAGCACAGCGTATCCGCGTATTCTCAATGTTTACACAGCACCGGACCAGACACGATCTGGATTGAATACGTGGACCCTGGCGAATTCCCGTTTCCCGGCGTTTCCAGGCGTTTTAATGTAAACGGACAGTGCATCCGCGAAGAAAACGAGACAGATACGGTCTAATGTAAACTTGGCCTGAGATGACGATGAGGTTGTGTTTAAGCACGACGACTGACTTTTTTTTTTTACCTCCTGCGATGAGATGGAGAGGATCAGAGTGATTACTCCTTTCTCACTGTAAATGTATAAATCTGTAAAACTTGGCTGTGACGTTTTTTCAGCGAGGAGGTTATAAATGTTAGAGGTAGATGATGTCTTTTAGTGAAACTGAAAATCTTTAACTTTCTTCCTTTTCACTTGCACAAGTTGTGGTGGTTGTTTTTTTTTTTAATTGTGATTGAGATGTATGTTACAGTTTTTTGTTATAGATTTGTATTTTATGAGTTCTACATTATTGAGTCAAAAACATTTTAGATTCCAGTCGTTAGTTTTCCAGCACAAAATTAAATGTTACAGAAACAAAAAGTTTGTATCTGAGCAGCATGTTGCATAAGAAAGCACTTTGCAGACCAAAAAAAACCATAATGAAGGCTACAAAATGAAGAAGTGAGTATGGCAGTCAAAGTGTCCAGAAGAACTGTGGCTGGTTCTGCAAGACGCTCAGTAAAACCTACAGCTCATTTCCTTATAAAACTGCACTCACTGGACCTGAGACTACTATTTTTAAAGCAAAAAGTCGTCACACCAAATATCAACTTCGTTTCATTTATTACAGTTTACTGCTCATCTTTTATATTTTTTTAAAATGTAGAAACATTTAATTTCATTATTTTGAAGCCATCTTTACTGTACAGCATCTCTTTGCATGTGCCTAAGACTTTACAGAATTCTGTACACAAGTAGAAAATGTTAAAAGATGACCAAGTGAAGTGAAATATTTTCACAGACTGGTGGATAATTACAGTGGTGCTTGAAAGTTTGTGAACCCCTTAGAATTGTCTATATTTCTGCATAAATATGACCTAAAACATCATCAGATTTTCACACAAGTCCTAAAAGTAGATCAAGAGAACCCAGTTAAACAAATGAGACAAAAATATTATACTTGGTCATTTATTTATTGAGGAAAACGATCCAATATTACATATCTGTGAGTGGCAAAAGTATGTGAACCTCTAGGATTAGCAGTTAATTTGAAGGTGAAATTAGATTCAGGTGTTTTCAATCAATGGGATGACAATCAGGTGTGAGTGGGCACCCTGTTTTATTTAAAGAACAGGGATCTATCAAAGTCTGATCTTCACAACACATGTTTGTGGAAGTGTATCATGGCACAAACAAAGGAGATTTCTGAAGACCTCAGAAAAAGTGTTGTTGATGCTCATCAGGCTGGAAAAGGTTACAAAACCATCTTGAAAGAGTTCGGACTCCACCAATCCACAGTCAGACAGATTGTGTACAAATGGAGGAAATTCAAGACCATTGTTACCCTCCCCAGGGGTGGTCAACCAACAAAGATCACTCCAAGAGCAAGACGTGTAATAGTCAGTGAGGTCACAAAGGACCCCAGGGTAACTTCTAAGCAACTGAAGGCCTCTCTCGCATTGGCTAATGTTAATGTTCATGAGTCCACCATCAAGAGAACACTGAACAACAATGGTGTGCATGGCAGGGTTGCAAGGAGAAAGCCACGGCTCTCCAAAAAGAACATTGCTGCTCATCTGCAGTTTGCTAAAGATCACGTGGACAAGCCAGAAGGCTATTGGAAAAATGTTTTGTAGACGGATGAGACCAGAATAGAACTTTTTGGTTTAAATGGGAAGCATTACATTTGGAGAAAGGAAAACACTGCATTCCAGCATAAGACCCTTATCCCATCTGTGAAGCATGGTGGTGGTAGTATCATGGCTTTGGCCTGTTTTGCTGCATCTTGGCCAGGACAGCTTGCCATCATTAATGGAACAATGAATTCTGAATTATACCAGTGAATTCTAAAGGAAAATGTCAGGACATCTGTCAATGAACTGAATCTCAAGAGAAGGTGGTTCATGCAGCAAGACAAGGACCCTAAGCACACGAGTTGTTCTACCAAAGAATGGTTCAAGAAGAATAAAGTTAATGTTTTGGAATGGCCAAGTCAAAGTCCTGACCTTAATCCAATCAAACTGTTGTGGAAGGACCTGAAGTGAGCAGTTCATGTGAGGAAACCCACCAACATCCCAGAGTTGAAGCTGTTCTGTACGGAGGAACGGGCTAAAATTCCTCCAGGCCGGTGTGCAGGACTGATCAACAGTTACCGCAAACATTTAGTTGCAGTTATTGCTGCACAAGGGGGTCACACCAGATACTGAAAGCAAAGGTTCACATACTTTTGCCACTCACAGATATGTAATATTGGATCAATTTCCTCAATAAATAAATGACCAAGTATAATATTTTTGTCTCATTTCTTTAACTGGGTTCTCTTTATCTACTTTTAAAACTTGTGTGAAAATCTGATGATGTTTTCGGTCATATTTATGCAGAAATATAGAAAATTCTAAAGGGTTCACAAACTTTCAAGCACCACTGTAAGTTATTCCACGAAATCAAGTCATACATGAGCTGATAGCTGACGAGGCGCGTAGCACCGAGGTGTCTATAAGCTATGTATGACGAGATTGAGTGGAATAACTGTTTTATTCTATCCACATTCACTGGATTTTGAGAAATGGAGCATTTTTATTTTTTGCAAATTTGATAAATAAAAACTTTATACAAAATGTCCAGCAAAATAATTTCTGCTTAGAATGTAAACAACCCGCCGAAATGACAGGAGCAATTTGTGAAAAATGCTATAATAATAATAATTATTATTATTATTTTAAAAATAAGTACTTTTATTCTATATTTTTGTTGCTGGTTTTTTTTTTTTTTTGGTTGGCTTTTTTGTTTTTATATTTTTTGGGGTTTGGTTTTCAAGTAGAGTTTTTATTTCACCCTTAGTTGGTTCAGCAACACGCGCTGCCATTTTGCTTTACTCTACTCACCGTATATGAGCTGATATCCTAGTAGTAGAGTAGCCAATCAGAGTGCGTGATTGCTCATATCCAGTGAATGTGGATAGAATAAATATTCTTTAAATTTTAAGTTTGATATCTCGGTGTATAATACAGAAAAGCTTAAATTACTCAGATTATTCATAGGCATTATGTGTGATGAAGTTTAAATGAATGAAATTATTTACACTCTTTAATAAAGAAACATAGAATGAGAGCCTGTTGAAAATTCAAGATGTTTAACATTAAAATCCTGCCCATCCCACTTGGACAGACTGGAACGCAAATTTCAGGGACAAAATGTACAAATGTGCCACTTTCTTAATCCCATAAACTGCCTGCATTTACTTTCTATTAATTCCAGATAAAGTTACAGTAGTCATAATGTGTAACATAAAAGGAATTAAAAGCAAATCTATACTCTATCATTATCCTGAGATACATAATCTCCAATTCGGCTGCTCACTTCTCAGATCTTTTTTTCTGAAAGTGTTTGCCAAATAAATAAATATCAGTCAGCGTGTGCAGAATTAGCTGCATCAGAAATTAATCAATTATGCGCACAAACAGCTGCATACATTATTCTAACTGATCTCAGCCTTTGCACATCACAACTAACGACTCATATCTATGCGAGGTAGCAACAAACTGTGGGTCATACTATGATTTTTGGTTGTTTCATTATTCTGCAATTGTTTAAAACATCTTAATGAGGAACATATTGAAGCAGTCAATTCCTCCCTCGAGCTTTAATTATTTTAAATCCAAATTTTTATCAATGTGCCACGTACAGTAGAATGTAGAGAGAGTAGTGCATTCATGTTAAGAAGCTGATCAACACAATCAGCATGACAAAAAGCACAAACAGTGAGAGACAGAGGAAGGACCAAAGAGTCAGGCTTCGATGTGGCAGCTAGAAGGAACTCCATGTTTCAGTGTGTTAATGGGTTTTATATTTGATGCAAATATCAAATGACACATCAGCAGGACCGGGCTGTTTTGCATGACCACCAAAGACGACCATCTGGGTGATCTTTGTGCTGCTGTGCCTTTTGAGAAACTTTTTTTTTTTCATTTGTTGCCTGATCAAAATTTTTTTTTTAAATTGCATTTAACATGCTGAGACTTGGCAGCACGGTGGTGTAGTGGTTAGCGCTGTCGCCTCACAGCAAGAAGGTCCTGGGTTCGAGCCCCATGGCCGGCGAGGGCCTTTCTGTGTGGAGTTTGCATGTTCTCCGCGTGGGTTTCCTGCGGGTGCTCCGGTTTCCCCCACAGTCCAAAGACATGCAGGTTAGGTTAACTGGTGACTCTAAATTGAGCGTAGGTGTGAATGTGAGTGTGAATGGTTGTCTGTGTCTATGTGTCGGCCCTGTGATGACCTGGCGACTTGTCCAGGGTGTACCCCGCCTTTCACCCGTAGTCAGCTGGGATAGGCTCCAGCTTGCCTGCGACCCTGTAGAAGGATAAAGCGGCTAGAGATGAGATGCTGAGACTTTTCATCATCTTTTTTTAAATGCAGGCCTCTAATCTATTGTTTTACAACTTATCAGGGGGAAAAATGTAAATTAACAATGGCATGGTGTAATGAAGTGTCATTACTGTTACTGCATTTATTTTCCTCTAACAGCACATCCTGAAGTGTTTTATTTCTTTTAAATCGTAGGAAATTACTAATGATTACAGAATTGCACATTATAATTTTTATCCAGTTGTTGTTGAATGCCCATGAAACAAGTTAATTCTTGTTCTCTCTGACACTGGAGACTCCTTCCATACATCAGAAATAAAAATCTCCTTACAATAAAAGTTAGCCATATCAGACGCTCAGGCTAACATGGAAACATTTTTGTGCATTTAAATATCGTCATTTATCACTAGTAATTACTTTTTAATATTGTTTGAATATCGTTTAGTAGTGGAGCTTCTGCATGCTACGTAATTCTCTACTTGAACCTGATTTTTACTGGCTTTCACAATTGTACAACATCCATATGTACGTACAAATGATGTCCGTGTAAGTGTAAGGGAACCTGATTGTAAGTGCAAGGCAACATATCACATAAACACGACCACTGGACAATGAAATTTGTATCTTTTATTTACATAAAATACAGTGGGGCAAAAAAGTATTTAGTCAGCCACCGATTGTGCAAGTTCTCCCACTTAAAAAGATGAGAGAGGCCTGTAATTTTCATCATAGGTATACCTCAACTATGAGAGACAGAATGGGGGGAAAGAATCCAGGAAATCACATTGTAGGATTTTTAATGAATTAATTGGTAAATTCCTCGGCAAAATAAGTATTTGGTCACCTACAAACAAGCAAGATTTCTGGCTCTCACAGACCTGTAACTTCTTCTTTAAGAGGCTCCTCTGTCCTCCACTCGTTACCTGTATTAATGGCACCTGTTTGAACTCGTTATCAGTATAAAAGACACCTGTCCACAACCTCAAACAGTCACACTCCAAACTCCACTATGGCCAAGACCAAAGAGCTGTCAAAGGACACCAGAAACAAAATTGTAGACCTGCACCAGGCTGGGAAGACTGAATCTGCAATAGCTAAGCAGCTTGGTGTGAAGAAATCAACTGTGGGAGCAATTATTAGAAAATGGAAGACATACAAGACCACTGATAATCTCCCTCGATCTGGGGCTCCCCGCAAGATCTCACCCCGTGGGGTCAAAATGATCACAAGAACGGTGAGCAAAAATCCCAGAACCACACGGGGGGACCTAGTGAATGACCTGCAGAGAGCTGGGACCAAAGTAACAAAGGCTACCATCAGTAACACACTACGCCGCCAGGGACTCAAATCCTGCAGTGCCAGACGTGTCCCCCTGCTTAAGCCAGTACGTGTCCAGGCCCGTCTGAAGTTTGCTAGAAAGCATTTGGATGATCCAGAAGAGGATTGGGAGAATGTCATATGGTCAGATGAAACCAAAATAGAACTTTTTGGTAAAAACTCAACTTGTCGTGTTTGGAGGAGAAAGAATGCTGAGTTGCATCCAAAGAACACCATACCTACTGTGAAGCATGGGGGTGGAAACATCATGCTTTGGGGCTGTTTTTCTGCAAAGGGACCAGGACGACTGATCCGTGTAAAGGAAAGAATGAATGGGGCCATGTATCGTGAGATTTTGAGTGAAAACCTCCTTCCATCAGCAAGGGCATTGAAGATGAAACGTGGCTGGGTCTTTCAGCATGACAATGATCCCAAACACACCGCCCGGGCAATGAAGGAGTGGCTTTGTAAGAAGCATTTCAAGGTCCTGGAGTGGCCTAGCCAGTCTCCAGATCTCAACCCCATAGAAAATCTTTGGAGGGAGTTGAAAGTCCGTGTTGCCCAGCGACAGCCCCAAAACATCACTGCTCTAGAGGAGATCTGCATGGAGGAATGGGCCAAAATACCAGCAACAGTGTGTGAAAACCTTGTGAAGACTTACAGAAAACGTTTGACCTCTGTCATTGCCAACAAAGGGTATATAACAAAGTATTGAGATGAACTTTTGTTATTGACCAAATACTTATTTTCCACCATAATTTGCAAATAAATTCTTTAAAAATCAGACAATGTGATTTTCTGGATTTTTTTTCCTCATTTTGTCTCTCATAGTTGAGGTATACCTATGATGAAAATTATAGGCCTCTCATCTTTTTAAGTGGGAGAACTTGCACAATTGGTGACTGACTAAATACTTTTTTGCCCCACTGTAGATGGGTTTTTATCCAACGCTTATTTTTAATTTGCTTTTGAAAAAATAACGTGGGATAATTTACTAACGCATTTGACAAAAAATATTCACAACAGTTTCATATAAAACTAGTTAAAACAGCTTTATTAGTCTACTAGCTTGTTGGACAATTGACAATTTATGTCATGTAAGGGTGATAGACGGATGTAATCGCAGGAAGCTTTATTGAAAACACGCTAACAAACGGATCCAAAACGTAGACAATGGCAGAGCCAAAAAACAGACAGGATAGAGGTAATACAATACTCAAAATCCAAAAATACAAACAGGGTCAAAACCAGAAAAGTGATACAAAATGTAAGGTTTGGTAACATCAGATGCAGGGCACGGAATGTATACTTCACAAACTCTGTGTGTTACTGAGAGTCCTTTTATGTATGCGCTGTGATTGCGCTTTAAACAGGAACAGGTACAGGGTAAAAGTCCTAATGGCACTGCATGCATGTATGTGACTGATGTAACAAGACAACTGTTTGACACGTCAAGTTTGATATTCGATTGTATCTATATAGTAGTGATGTAAAGTGAAAGCGCTGGTTCACTGCTGTCCACCAGGTACCCAGCAGCGTCACACCATAATAAATGTCGTGGTGTTGTTTCTGGTGCATGGCATGCAGTGTCAAAGAAAGGAATAAATATGTATTTGTGATGCGTATTTCATTATTGGTGTCGTGGTCACAAGAAAATGCAGCTATTTATTGAAGTGAAATACACAACACAACACAATTTGATGGTTCATATGCATTATTATTATTATTATTATTATTATCTCATTATCTCTAGCCACTTTATCCTTCTACAGGGTCGCAGGCAAGCTGGAGCCTATCCCAGCTGACTACGGGCGAAAGGCGGGGTACACCCTGGACAAGTCGCCAGGTCATCACAGGGCTGACACATAGACACAGACAACCATTCACACTCACATTCACACCTACGCTCAATTTAGAGTCACCAGTTAACCTAACCTGCATGTCTTTGGACTGTGGGGGAAACCGGAGCACCCGGAGGAAACCCACGCGGACACGGGGAGAACATGCAAACTCCGCACAGAAAGGCCCTCGCCGGCCACGGGGCTCGAACCCGGACCTTCTTGCTGTGAGGCGACAGCGCTAACCACTACACCACCGTGCCACCCCTATTATTATTATTCAGGTTGACTTTGTGCCCTTGTAAATATTTTGCTCATACACTCATCAGGAGATCTGCTTTTAGGCACTGTCTAAAAAATTTTTTTTTTCTTTCTTTTTTTTTTGACTAGTATGCTTTCTGAAGGAACTGAATGAAGCCTGTTGTTAGATATCTTGCTGTAATTCTTTGGGTGTCTGAAAAAGTTTCCTGTGCTGTTATCTAAATGGTTCATCAAATGGAAATGGATGATATCAACTCAAATTTTTTGTCATTCATAAGAAATATGGACAAAATGAACCAATATTCACGTAATTTTAGCAATTTTTTTAAAAGCCAGTAATTTTGAATGAAAGAGGAGAATGTGTGTGTTTCTCAGAAGAACAGTGTAGTTCCCTCCCTTGTTTGAATGGAACATTTCTAATTTTTCTATGTAATAGGAATTTTATATTGTCATTTTTGTACATTTTGTGAAGGCTATTGTTCATTCTGGAGCTGACTGTAGAGTCCATAATGTAAGTATAGAACATAAATATAATACAAATCAATCCACACATGGAAAAAAACAGATGTTGTGTGCCAAGTTGACAAAAGGAAAGAACATCAGTACTTCATCACCAAGGATATCTGTGACTCACACACACACACACACACACACACACACACAATCAAAATTCACAACAAAAAGGCAACTGCACTAACTAAAACTGAGCCATGAAGATTTATTAACTTAATAAAGGAAAATGTCTTAACATGTGGCTTCTTTATTATGATGACAAGTCATGCTTTAACCTTCTGACGACGGTTCGTGCGCCAACCCTCCTGCATTGCTTTGTGTGATTTCACTTTGGTTTTATATGTGGTTTTAGAAAAGCGTAAAACTCCCCAAATGGTATCCAGGATACACAGTAAGTAGTTTACTATATGGTTTTGAATTTATTCATATATGTGATTTTTGTTTTTTCTTTCTTCATGATTTATGTGTGTCATAGTCTCTGTGTCCATGCTGTTCCTCTCACATGCCAGTGAGCCACACAAAATGGACACCACAGACCTTGGTGCAAAACGACCATTGTTGAATCCCAATGTTAATAAAAAAAAATTATGAAAGATTGCTGCTCTTTGTAAAATCTCTTTCTCTCTTCTACCACCCGCCACACACACCCCACATAGCCCTCTTCAGATGATTATTTCAGCTGCCACAGGCTTAACAACACGTTTTCCTCTAAGGACAAGTTGTTTTATTCCCATTCTTCTTTCTCTCTTTTCCCTTTTCACTCGTCTTTGTTTCCCATCTCAACTGGCTTTTTGTAAGTTGTCATAAATCAGATGTAATTTAATCTTCAGCGCGACGTTCTGTCCCACGGTGTAGTCACAGTTCTCACTGGAACATCCACTTTAGATAACATCCCCAAAGGCTACAATGCATCAAATCTATTATTAAGCCTTAGGGGGAAGCCATGGCCTAATGGTTGCTGGTTTGATTCCCTGGACCAACAGGAATGACTGAAGTGCCCTTGAGCACTTCATCTACCATCTAATCCAACTGCTCTGGGTATGTTGTACGTCAATCTGGATAAGAGTGTCTGCTAAATGCCTGTAATATAATGTAATGTCTTCACAGGCTCTCATAGCTTTCTGTAAAGTAGAATAAAAGTACCAGAAAACTGAGTGAAACCAAACATTTCTGATGGAAATTAAACAAAAAAGGAATACGTTAAGCATACCATAAGCTTAAATTCAGCCTTAACGATGGATAAAATAAGTGCTAATCTGGGACCATTTGGCCTAAAATGAAAGTTACAGTCTCCATTAACACTTAATGTCAATCAAAATTCAATGACCAAGCACAGCCCAAAGACTGAATTATAGACAAAGGGATGATGGTATAATATAGTTGCAATATGATTGTACATAATTATTCTGGGGTGGCACGGTGGTGTAGTGGTTAGCACTGTTGCCTCACAGCAAGAAGGTCCGGGTTCGAGCCCAGTGGCCGACGAGGGCCTTTCTGTGCGGAGTTTGCATGTTCTCCCCGTGTCTGCGTGGGTTTCCTCTGGGTGCTCCGGTTTCCCCCACAGTCCAAAGACATGCAGGTTAGGTTAACTGGTGACTCTAAATTGACCGTAGGTGTGAATGAGAGTGTGAATGATTGTCTGTGTCTATGTGTCAGCCCTGTGATGACCCGGCGACTTGTCCAGGGTGTACCCCGCCCAGGGCCGTTGACAGATTTGGCTGGGCCCGGGACAAAATAATCTGAGTGGGCCCCCCCCCCCAATAATCTGAGTGCCCCCCCACACACACACATCGACACACAGCAACCACCCACACCCAACCCCTCTTTTCACAGTCTCCATTCACTCCAACCCTTAACTAACAGGTATTCCAAGCCCATTATAACAGTCAACCATTTTATTTCAACATTTCAACATATTTACAGTTTGAACATTTCCTTAGTCTGCAACTATTCAGGTGCGAAATGCAATGCGCCGGACTTTTGCTGTGGCAAAGTCGTCAATAAGGTCACTGAAGTCCAGCTTCTTTGCAAGTTCGCGCTCTATAGAGAGCATAGCCAGCCCATTGAGCCTCTCCTGTGACATGTTTGAGCGCAGGTAGTTGATAAACCAAAATGATTGTTTACGGGATGGAACTGGGCCTCAATGAGAACAGAGTTATGGCTTTCCCAAAATCTGAACATAGAAGCATCACCACTAGTGATGTGTACAGTGAGTTTTTCAGTGTATTTTTTTGTCTTGTTTTTCATAAACGTCCTTTCCGTACTCGATTTAGAATGTTACAAAAAAAATTGACACCCTCCCAACCACGTAACATTAGCCTATCTGACCTGGGGGCTGACACGTTTATTACGGATAAACCAAAAGGATTACAACGTTCCCTGGATATAGAACTGGACCGAGAAGATTTCAAAATCTTAACGTGTAAGCAACAACAATAAAACAGAGGTTGTTTTATTCATTTAGGGCTTATTAGGCTACTTTCATTAATTGCGCTTTTCATACAGGCCTATCATTTTTCACTTGAGCAAGGGAATTGTTTGAAGAGTATCCAGTGTAAGCGAAAGTTTAATGTTTTGCAACAGACTAACCTCAAAACACCCCATTTATAGCCCATTCGTTACATTAAACTCTATCTAGCTGGCAATTTCACATGCCGTCGTATCTACACGGGATGATTTCCAACAAAATAAGGTTTAATTAACAAGAGGCAGCGTTCCACGGGCTTTCAGCTAACCGGAGTCCAGCTCAGCGCAGCTCAGCAAGCGTGCCTAAAACATTTGGATATGATTGCCACATACATATACACATACAAACAGCCACTCAGATCTCCACTGCCAAGCCTCTACCTCTCCAACGCCAGATCCATGTAAACAAAATGGACGATTTGGAATTACCTTATTCTATTCTATAATCGGCTGGTCAGTGCTGTACTCAATACTTAAGTGACTTACCCATCCAGTGAGGATTATTTTCTTGTTTACAAGATGCCACATCTGAGTCGCTGACAAATCCTGAATTTCTGTAAAGATAACTGTGCAGAGATTTATAAGCACGCAGTGCTTCACCACTGAACAGCGAGGGAAAGTTGATGAGGTAATTATACACGTCCGGGTATTCCGCTGGCAGTTCAAAACCCGGTCTTGAAAACTCCGCCCGGAAAGCCATAAGGGTCACAAATCTGTAGCTCGTTTATTTTAGACATATATCTAGTTATCTGTTCATTAGAAAAATGAGCCGTGTAGTCCGTCGGTTGAAATTGATCCATTCTGTACACGAGTGCAGCAGTATTCAGCGGTGTTTTTGACCGACAAGATGGCGGTTGTGTACTTTCCGGTCACGTGACTGCAAGATCTCTATAGTGCCGTGTTATTTGGCGCCTTAATCAAAGACCAAACCATTTCTGCATTAGGGGTGGTAGGTGGGTTCTTGAATCTATTTTCGAAGACAATAAAGGCAAAAGAACCAGAAATCATTCATTGAATGCAAATATAGCACATTTTTCTCCCCCAAATCAACACATTTTGAAATGAAACAGAATGATTAATGGCATCTTCATGAGGGACCAGTTCTGGGCCCCCCCTCATGCCTGGGCCCGGGACAAAATACCCGGTTGTCCCCCCCTGTCGACGGCCCTGACCCCGCCTTTCGCCCATAGTAAGCTGGGATAGGCTCCAGCTTGCCTGTGACCCTGCAGGACAGGATAAGTAGCTACAGATAATGGATGGATGGATAATTATTCTGTTTTATTAAACTTTTGAGGGTTCTGTGTGATGATTTTTGACTTGCAGTTTGCCCAGTGTTGAGCTGTTAGCAATAAGCTTCTCTTATATTAGCTTTGTAGCTAACAAATGTCTTGGTTGTGTACATTTCCTTGTTCACAAGACAAGTCTTTTAAAGTAAAATATTAAAACGAACTGTTGTCCATATTGATTTCTAATAAGACTGTTAATCAGTAAACGGCTCAAAAATCTAAATCTAACAGAAATCACTTCAGTTGTCCCCTGATGGAAATCTGCGCCACTCTGCTCCCACCCAGCGGTCAACTATGAACATGACACTTCTGTGTAAAGCATTAGATTTATATTTAAAGGGGACATGCCAAACACTTCACAATGATTTTATGTTATTCCTTGAGATGCTTTTGTAAAGTTTTTTTGTAATCGAAAAAAAGAAAAACACATTGGTATTTTTTCATATTATGAAACCCCTATAGGAAAAGATAGACTGATTGTGTGTATATTAATTGCTCGTATGTAAATAGCTTTGCTCTAATTGGCTAGCATCTTTATGACAAAATCTGAGTGTAACGTGTAATATATTAATGGCAACAAGAAAAATAATCACTGGGTCATAATTTAGCTTTTCTTTGGATGGGTTTCACAAACAAGAATGAAACTAAACATTTTAGAAGAATTTGTTGCGTACATTAACATCATTTAAACCTTGGCTTGAAAAATCTGGGATTAAAATCCTAACCTTTTGAACCTTTTAAAACACTGATCTGAGATTAGTTCTGATTAACACTAAACATTATATCTCTTAAGAGCTTAAGATCATCTTCCATCATTTTTCCTTCCCTTCAGAGTTGAACAAAACTTCTTCCTCTGAGGAGCTCTTTAATTTTCTGCAGTCCATTTAATAAATTCTGCTATTTCAGAAATTCGAGTTAATTGTAAATCTGTAAAGTGTATTTTTAAAAGGTTAAATCTAGAACAGCGAAGGGGTTTTTAAAGTTGTTCATCTAGGGGCCCAAGCAGTTCCTTTTAAGAAGCCAAGAATATATATATATATATATATAATATATAATTTTTTTTAAATGTGCATTAAATCAAATCCTGATTATTTTCAGTGTAAAGTTTTGTGTAACTGGATTAATAGATGAACTTCATGTACAATTCAAGTCAAAGCTTGATATTTGTTGTATTCAAAGTGTTTGTATTTCAGATTGGTTTGTTTTTAATATCAGATAGATAGATAGATAGATAGATAGATAGATAGATAGATAGATAGATAGATAGATATTCCAATAAAATGTGTCAAGTGAATAAACTATAATCAGTTGATTTTTATTAACAATAAATGAAATATACAAACATATTTACATCAGACATAGGGTTTTATTTTTGTTTTTTGATCGTGTGTGTGTGTGTGTGTGTGTGTGTGTGTGTGGCTTGTACATGGTCACATATTCACATTATCTACATTTTTTTTTTAATGACCATGATCCTTCTTCCAGAACTTCTGCATTCCTGAATGTCTGTCACTGTGTAGGTCACACTGAAAAGGAGAAAATGTGAATTAAAATTATTTGCCTGGTAATAATCACCAGTTAGGCTCAGGGTTTAAGGCATCCAGTATGATTCTTCTTATTATTTCTTTAAAGAGTATACAGTGCTGTTTTAATCCACAGTAGAGGTGATGGATCATCATGTTCATCATGTCTCAGTATCTGAAAAACTATCACTAGGTGAGGTTATGCCCGTATTAAAGGTGCAGTTTTCAAGTATCAAATTTATTCCGAGACTTGTAACAAGTAAATAAACATTAGAAAACCTATTATTTTCAATATTGCTATCCAGTGAATCAATCTAGTGTCTTTTTTTTTCTAGGCTTCTGATTACTTTTTCTGGCCCAGAAATGAGCTCCGCCTCTTGTCATAAGAGTTGTGCAGCTCTGCTCCTTTTCCTTAAAAGGAACACAGGAGCCGTGTTCTAGATTCAACACAGTGATTCTAATCTGTCAGATGGGAAGAAAGGGAAGGCGTGTCAGAACTTTACTGCATGTAGCAGAGGGTGCTAAAATTACAAACTGCTCCTTTAATAAGTGAGTCTTTGATCCTGTTAAATCAGGACCACATGACAAACATGATTACAGGATATTAATGGAATCATAAAACGACAACCAGACTGGGTGATGCTCGCTTTCCAGAAAGGTGAGAAGTGGAGATGATCCTCCATAACCTGTATTATTATTTTTTTAAATATACTGTATATATTGTCCAAAAACAACATCTATTTAAGAATTTATGGTTAGAAGGATGACATATACCAGGACATACTGATTAGGATACAAGTGACAGTATCCTGATTCCTTTCAGAATAACACAGCTAGCATCATCTCAAACCCAGACTAAAATCTTGTCCTGGTTTCCAAAACCAAAGAAAGTGATCCAGATCATAACCAAGATTGTACTGTGCATGTATTGAATCTGATTTTGTAACGTACAACATTTGAGGCGGAAGTGCAAAAGTGCATCGTTGACATTTCATTAGTGTCCAGTCACATGTCTCTGCACTCCTCAGAGCACCATGGTGGCAATGTGGTGCACGAGCGGCACCGTCTGTGCCATGGAGGCCATCGGTGACGGTGAGGGAGGAGACAGCTGCCTGGTTTCTGTACTGGGGATTGCAGGCCGGTGCCTGGCGCTCTTCTGGTGCGCACGGAGTCCTGCCAGCTGCGAGTAGGCACTCTGGCACACGTGGCACTTGTAGGGTCGCTCTCCGGTGTGCAGGCGCACATGGTTGCGCAGCGTGGACGACTGGCTGAAGCGCCGGTTGCAGAAGCGACAGGCGAAGGGTTTGTCCAGGGTGTGGATGCGCATGTGAGAGCGCAGGTTGCTGCGTGAGTTGAAGCCACGGTGACAGATGACGCAGCGCATGCGGCTGGACGTCGACGAGGGCATGGAGGGAGGGGAGGTCGAAGAATTGCTGTCACTTGAGTGAGAATCATCTGGGAGGACAGACAACAGAATGAGACTTTTGACTCGTATTTTGTAACAGGAATCTTTTTGGAATTAAGCTACTACTAAATCTGAGGTTATGTTTTGATGATTCTGAAGGCCTTGGAGAACTAAAAAAGCCCTTACATTCTTACCATTCTTACCTCTTTTTTAAAAATTTATTTATAATCCTTTCCAGTTAGTTTCACTGTATGATATGCTTTAAAAATCTTTTAAAGGGATTCAAGGGATAAATTCTATATTGGAGTAGAAAACAAGAAACTTTGGAATGTAACCTTACATTGGCTTTTTTTCCCCCCATTTTGACCAGATTTGACGAACAGATCATAAAATTTCTTCAGCTCATCATATTAGAGGTTCATAACACTTTGGAGGAAATGGTATTCTTTTTAAGGTGCAAAAACTATGGGATTTTCTTTATTAAAATTGACCCATTTTGAACAAAATCAGGAATCATAGATTACTTTTATATTAGGCTCCTTTCTAAATGAGGGTGTATTTATTTTAGGGTGTGAAAACCCTGACCAAAAAACTAATGCACAAAAAGATTCATGCTGTCGGAAAACTAAGTACAGAGCTTTTTTTTTTTTAATTCAATGATGCTTCAACTACTTTTTGTTATGATATGCATTTAGTAGACGCTGTTATCCAGAGCGACATACAAGTCAAGTTTATTTTTTATAGTGCTTTTAACAATAGACATTGTCGCAAAGCAGCTTTACAGACTTTTAATGATTTTAAACATGAGCTAATTGTATCCCTAATCTATCCCCAATGAGCAAGCCTGGGGAGTAGTTGGGGGTTAGGTACCTTGCTCAAGGGTATTTCAGTCATTCCTGCTGGTTCAGGGAATCGAACCGGTGACCTTTTGGTCCCAAAACTGCTTTAGGCCATGGCTTCTGCCATTTTGTTATAAAAGACTGAATAATCATGTTTCACTGCAAAGATCTTTCACAGAAAATAGTAACATTTATCATGTGGATTTTTCTTCTTTTTCTTCATAGCATCATGGATGAGGATGGATATGGATAAGGATTATTTGGGAAACAAAAAAAAAGGTTGTTCTTTGATATCAATCTAGAGAAACCTTATTTTGATTTTTTTGATTTTTTTATTGTAAACAGGAAGTACATTTTAAGTAGAAAACAATCAATCAGATGTAGCTGCATTAATTTCATGATTGATTTTTGGATGTAAAAGAAAAAAATCAGAGCTGGTAGCCTTGAGTTCTGAGTCTCTGAGACAAGCCAATGTAATTGAAGTGTAATACCACATACTGCCACTAGAGGTCACCAGTGCACTTGCAAAGAGATTTATTCCCAAGCTTCTACAGTAATATTTGTCTCCACAATTTACCCGAATGTCAGCTTCTCATCTCATCTCATTATCTCTAGCCGCTTTATCCTGTTCTACAGGGTCGCAGGCGAGCTGGAGCCTATCCCAGCTGACTACGGGCGAAAGGCGGGGTACACCCTGGACAAGTCGCCAGGTCATCACAGGGCTGACACATAGACACAGACAACCATTCACACTCACACTCACACCTACGCTCAATTTAGAGTCACCAGTTAACCTAACCTGCATGTCTTTGGACTGTGGGGGAAACCGGAGCACCCGGAGGAAACCCACGTGGACACGGGGAGAACATGCAAACTCCACACAGAAAGGCCCTTGCCGGACCCGGGGTTCGAACCCAGGACCTTCTTGCTGTGAGGCGACAGCGCTAACCACTACACCACCGTGCCGCCCGAATGTCAGCTTAATGAGCATAATTCCCTTCATATCATTGTTCATCCGCAAAAGGAGTGATGCACATAATTCACACACAAACACACACAGTCTCTTTCATCACACTTACCGTTCCTGTTTCTTTTCTGATGCTCATCCTCAGTGCCAGGAACACCAGGAATTCCCAGAAAGGTGTTGTGTGAATTCCCATACCAAACAAGCAACTCCTGGTCAGGAGGAATGGTCTAAATAGAGACAAAATTCACATATTTACTATGAAAAATAAGATACAGTACTGTGCAAAAGTTTAGGCACTTTTTTGTTTTAGATTTGTATTATATGACTTCTATATGATCAAGTCATTCATCATCAAAAGACAGTTCAGATTTCCAAACATAAAATTAAATGTTACAGAACAATGTTTTTATGTTAGTAAAGAAAGCAGCATATGACGTAAGAGACACTTCAGTCAAAGCCATAATAAATGCTGCTGCAAAATGAAGAAGTGAGTGTGACAGTCAAAGTGTCCAGAAGAACTGTGGCTGGTTCTGCAAGATGCTCAATAAATTGAGACAGTTACAACTGAGCAGTGATTCAGGGATTTAAACTCACAACCTGTCTGCTGCCCTAGACAACCCAAGACAAGTGTCCACCGAGGTGATCCAATAAAGAGACGTCTCTGACCTCCACAGCCTTGTAGAAGATGCTGCTGCCGATCTGCACCACCTCCAGGTTCTGCTCCTGCTCATTCCTTGCACACTTGATGTAGGTCATCCAGCTGCGTTGGTCCTCCTGACTTGCATCTATGAAGCAACGCACCGTTCCGTCCTCATTAAACACCTACAAGCGTGTGCAAAGGATAAAAATTATGATGAACAGCATGCAGGAGGATGAATATTTTTGGAAAAAGAACGCACAGCAAAAGATCAATTTCTAAACAGCTGGACAAATTGGTGAGCCTTGCAAATCCAAAATTGAGACTCAGTGAAGAGTTGGTACTTCACTGTACATCACTGATATGTATTTATGAAAGAGTTCAGAGCTGAAGGAAGCATCTCACCTCCCACATGAGGTTGTTGTTCTTGAGCAGGTCCACGTGCTGGGGATAGAGGACTCGGCCAGTGAATGGACCCATCTCAGTCCCGGCTTTGATCCACAGCTTGGAGAAAATGCCCAGGCCTTCCCCAGGGATGGAGCTCTGAGCGATGATCACCTCACTGGGTAGCACCAAGCTGGACAACTTCTGAACCTCTAAAGGTGAAAAAGCCACACAAAAAACAAACAAATCATGAATAATCGTGCTGTATTTAGAGCAATATGACATTAAGTACCAAAAAAAAAAAGTATACTTAATTTGTATACTTAAATGTATACTTAACCCCCCATGGGTTTGTTAACAGGTAGTGTTTAGATGACCACAAAAAACAAAACACCACACACTGCAAGAAATTAGAGTGACACTCCATACAATATATATATATATATATATATATATATATATATATATATATATATATATATATATATATATATATATATATATATATATATATATGAAATTATTTATTCTACTTCTTTAAAAGTATCATATCACTTCTTTATTTTCAGTGTCACATAAAACACTAGAATTGTTTTGTCGCTATAACTTGTTCATTTTTATAACAGGCTAGATAACATTTAAGATTTAAATAATTAAAAAATTCTAAAGTAAAAAAATAATAGTTTTGAGTGTGTGTGTGTGTGTGTGTGTGTGTGTGTGTGTGTGTGTGTGTGTGTGTGTGTAAAACACTGCATTTATTGTAGTTTTTGCTTGACATTGATGTGCATTTGGTTAGAAAAGTGTAACCACATAATAACGTGAAAAATAAATGATAAAAGTTTTAGTTTGGTGTACATTTTTTTTTAAAAAAGGAAAAAGTTCAAATCAGTTCAAGTTTAGGTTATGAACACATCAACCCAGTGGGATACAGCAACACATCCTGTACAGCACACCATTTGGTTTGGTTTGGTTGGTAGGCAGTGGTTAACTGCAGGTATTTCCCTGTGATTAATTGAATTAACGGATGGTGCAGGTTTATTTATTTATTTATTTATTTATCCTTTATTTTACCAGGAATGTCCCATTGAGATACATCATCTCTTCTTCCTGGGAGTCCTGGCCAAGGTGGCAGCAAATAAAAAGTTTCAATATCCATAGACAACATACACATACAACATGTAATATTAACACATCTATAAGCACACAGGCATTCCAAAAAATGAAAATAAAATAAAACAGACTAACAGACTAAGCACATAGACATTCCAGATGTCAACACTCCAGATGTTATGGACAAGGGAAAAAATGAATTAAAGATATAAGGGGTTAAAAATTATGAAAAACAATGGCACTGTTGTGTGAGAACTGAGTTTAAAAGATTTTTGAAGACATTTAGTGAGGGAAGGGAGTCCGAATTTAAAGTATTTTGTATATTTTGTTGAGTGTCGGAGGGAATCATCTCTGCACTTGAAGATTCGTTCAGGAGCTTTAATTCACTTCATGTCACACTCGAAGAATTTTTATTGGTGACGGTGAGATAAAGAAGAGGTTAAACGCTCCTCTGTTCCCTGGAGGCCCGGTGATTAGTCACAGCTCCCGGTGAGATTCATTAGACTTTTCCTCTGCAGAAGCGGGGGCTCGGATCATTCCAAATTCATTATCCTTTTAAAGAAACTGTGTAGCCATAAATTTGCTGTGAATGAACGAGAGCTTGTTTTTAAAAGAGCCGCGAATTTCACAAACAAACCCCCGGATAAAAAGGCGATTAGGCGGCTGACATGATGTGAATGGCGATAAAAAAAATGGCCTTCATGGTGCATTAGGGGAGAAACAGCCATCTTTTCAGGACACAGAATGAAAAAGAGGAGAGAGAGAGAGAGATTAGCTGCCAAGGCAGGAAAAGATTCCGGAGACTGATGAATGATTTTTTTTTTTAATCTGAAAAGAAAGGGAACTTTTTTCTTTTTCTCAGTTTTTTTTTTAAGTGCAAAGTTTCTCAGGTCAAAGCACAAAGTTAACCAAATGCACTTACTGCCTTTATGCTTTGTGCGTAAAACGAATAAAAAGTGACTGAGAGTTTTGGGAAAGGAAGAAAGATTAGATTAGATTAGATTAGATTAGATTAGATTAGATTAGATTAGATTAGATTAGATTAGATTAGATTTGCCATTTGTGCATAAACCAACAGTTCAGACACATTGGAATTTTTGTGCAGGGCTCTCTCAGAGTCAACAGTTTAGGAAATAAAACACTTTATATATTTAAAAAAAAACCGTTAGGAAATAGAACATTATAATAAAAAAATATAAAATATAAAGCACTGTACAAAAAGGTGGTAATATGTACAAAATTAGAAAAAATACAAGTATTAAACAAAAGGAGAGGGCAAATGTTAAATAATAGTAATAAAATAAAATAAAAGGCTCGTCCTGATTGCTGTTCCTGGATTATGAAAAGAGGGGAAAGAAAGAAAGTTAAGCTCTATTTATTTATTTATTTATTTATTTATTTATTTATTGCATGGAGCACAAATCCTGTGCAGAATGAACTCTTCACGTGTTTACACAAATTCTCGAGCTGATCCGATCCGATCCGATCTGATCTCCGATCATTTGCATCCAGCTGTGCTTAAAGAAACACTGCAGATGTTAATGATCATTAAAAGTTAATTGGCTGCGTTTTAAATGAATTTAATCCACCACTGAGGGTTTTTTTCCCACCCGATACAGATCCATTTTGCTCTCTTTATCGAATGAAGTGGAGCCTGTAATTCAGGTTTGTGTAAATCCTTCACTTAAGTTTATAAAGCTGAAATAATTTCATGCAGCTTTTTATTCTGTTAAGTTAGTGAGTTAGTAGCAACCTGTTCGAAATTTAAAAGAAAAAAATTATGTGATTGTTTTTCAGTCCACTAATTAGCCTATATAAAATAATTACTTATAATAAATAAATATTTTAAAGGGGAAAATATTTCACAATTTAGCATTATTATTATTATTATTATTATTATTATTATTATTATTATTATTATTATTAATAATTTACAAATACACCAGCGCTATTCATTTCTAATAAACCTATGAATCAAATTAATTACTTAGTTATTATACCATATTCACGTGTAAACAAATTAAATCCTATTTTCAGGCTGTAAATGTTTCCAAAAAAGAAAAAAAATTATATATATATATATATATATATATATATATATATATATATATATATATATATATATATATATATATATCCACGTGTGTCAGTCTACAGCTGTTAGACAACAATCAATAATAACTTCATTTCTTTTCTTTTTTTAAATGTACGAATTTATTTGCATAATTCATCCATGAAAAGTCTTAATTAGTCTTAACTGAATGTTTAAAATGCCTTTTAGACCTTTACTTACTGAACACTTTATCATTTGAAGGCAAACTGTTTTTTTTTTGGTGTTTTTTTTTTTTAACCATTTAAAATTTAGGCCTAAAATGGGCTTAGTGTAAAAGTTTAATTATTTTGCAACCTGTGAAAGAAAGAAAGAAAGAAAGAAAGAAAGAAAGAAAGAAAGAAAGAAAGAAAGAAAGAAAGAAAGAAAGAAATGTCCTGGACAATAATATGAGTTTCTGATTCGCGCTTCCAAACATTTAGGTTGAGATTTATTCCTAAAACATGTAATAAGGTGTTAGAAGAAGAAGAAGAAGAAGAAGAAGAAGAAGAAGAAGAAGAAGAAGAAGAAGAACGTAAGCTAAGATGGTGCTGAGCTCGAATACCTCCGGAGAAGGACTGCGCCAGGACCTCAGCGGTGAAGGCGGTTCTGCTGATGGGATGCTGCGGCTTGTCCTCGGAGACCTGAGGATGATGAGGATGAAGATGATGAGGATGTTCTCCCAGCACGTTTCTCCATCTCCCGTACAGAAAGCTGTGCAGGACATCCGAGGTGATGATTTCACCCAGAGACACGTTTGGAGACTTGAAGCCGGACTTCACTCTCAACCCGTCGGTGGGGAAAACCGAGCCCATGACGGTGTGTTGGAGATGCAAAGAGAAGAGAGAAAGAGGAGAAACCACGCACAAGAGAGGATCTAGTCCTTCTCAGCTCCACAGTGTCGCCAACAGGCTCTTATATACCCGCGTCCGGTTTCTAATGAGCTCTTAATGGCCCTCCTTCCCTGATGGGCTTGTTCTCTTTAAGAGGAAACTCTTCGGGTAGGTAGGGTAGGGGACAACCCCCGGTTAGAGAGAGAGAGAGAGAGAGAGAGAATTCTATACTAAAGAAATCTGGATATCTGGTAAAATGTGTAATATCCAAAAATAAAAATGATATAAACGACATTTAAACCAAGCAAACTTAAGAAAACAGTTGTATACGGCACCAAAAAGGCTCTTTCTTGCTACACTCTCAGAAATAAAAGCACCAAATAGCACTTTACATTGGCATTAAGGTGGTAAAATCAAGCCTACATGCTTTACTACTTATGATGTATAGGTTACCTTAATTTCACCTTTCACCTTTTATCATCTAATTGTGTACCTTAAATTAAATTGTATTTTTTTAAAGGTTCACTATTCACATCTCCATTTTGTGGTACGGTACCATCCCAATACCAAAGTAAAGCACAGTTTGAAATACTGGGTTCTTTGGTTTGCCTTTGAAGGTGCCTTGAGTGTTTCACTATCCAAACTAGAACCCTTTTCTCAGGAACCCATAAGAACAAATCCAAGAAAGTGCGTCTGTTTTATGTTTGTAATATACAGCATTTTGCAATTTTTAATAATTTTCCACAACAGGTTCCCAACCCTGATCCTGGAGAACCTCGTGTTACAGGGTTCGCCACACACTTTCAACTCAGAAAGCGTTGTTAATTAGTTAATTAGCTGCAGTGATCAGTGTGGAAAGTGTTCACATGTAGGCTACAGCACAAGGAACTTGGGACCTCTAGGACCAGGACTGGGAACCTGTGCTATAAGACTGATTAATTATCCATGTGTACATACTGTAAGGTATACAAGTTCGTATGCCTTTGTGCACAATTTTACTTGTATACAGTGCTGTGCAAAAGTCTGAGGCACATGTAAAGAAATGCTGTTGACCAAAAATAATGAAATGAAAAGTTTCAATATAACAAAGTGAATATTTGGTGCGAGCCAACCCTTTGCTTAAAAAAAAGCAGTCTGAGGTCCAGTGAGTGCAGTTTGATAAGGAAATGATCTGAGGTTTTCCTGAGCATCTTCCAGAACCAGCCCCAGTTCTTCTGGACACTTTGACTGTCATACTCGCTTCTTCATTTTGCACCAAAACCCAGCAGCCTTCATTATGTTTTCTTTTTTTAATCTGAAAAGTGCTCTCTTATGGAATATGCTGCTCAGATAGAAAACATGACTCGATAGTGTAGAAGTCAGAAAATAGAAATCTATAACAAAGGTTGTATGAAAAACAAAACAAAAAAAACCTGGGGGGGCTAAGACTTTTGCACAAGACTGAATATAAAATCTAGTTCTGATTATTTTGTTCTTATTTAATTATTAAGTGAGAAAGAAAAGCACCATGAAAATCGGATCAAGTTCAGTTTGATTTACTGCAGGTGTCGCACAAATGCAACCTCAAGACAGATCAGAGTCGGTATTAACGGGAACGACAAAGAAAGTCGGATTTATTTATTTATTTATTTATTTAAATGCATATAAACTACAAAATTCTACAGATGTTTCTTCACCTTGCCCTGTAATTCAGGTTTGTATGAGGTCTTGGTTGAACATGCTGAAATAGAAGTCATAAAATTTCTTTAAAAAGCTCGAATTTTGTTTTGTGATTTTTTTTTATTTACTCTGAATAAAAGAAAAGACGCCCATTTTCTTTCATCCTTTCCCCTCCTTTCACTGAACCTTATTCTCAGGATTCAGGATTCAGTTGGTGCTGATTGTTTGGTCGTGTGAGTGTTATTGCCCGACAGTCATAATGTGCATCAAAACCACATTATATGTAAATACGCACTTTCCTTTCTTTAATAATCAAACACAGTAAGCAATAATAAACCTCATCAGTCCAGCCCTGAGAGTCTCTCCGACATATTTTTCTCAGGATTTTTGCATCTCGTTCGGATCTTCTTTGCGTTTTACATCCATAGAGAGAGAGAGAGAGAGAGAGAGAGGTGCGCTTTTACTGCATTGTTCCTTCTTTTCCATGCAAAGCTCCTTTTATTCCTCCTCTGTCTGTATCCTCCAAGAAAAGGTGATTAATATTCATAGTGGTTCATATGAAGCCTTCAGCTTTTTGTCGAGCTTCTCTCTGTTTTCCTGGATGGAAAGAGTGTTTTAAAGGAGCACTTTTTTCAGTGAACATCTTTATCCCGTCCCTCTCTCCATTCACAGCGTGAAAAGTGGCGCAAATCAATCTTCCATGGTCTTTTTTTCCCCTTTTTCTTTCTTTTCTTTCTTTTTTTTTAAATCAAGAAGATTTGATGCACTTGCCCTGGCATGTGAATGACTAAAGCCGGGATCTGGTCCCATTGCTCCTGAAGTGGCTGTGTCCGAAAACACAACTTGGTCACTGTGTAGTGCACTTTTAAGAAGTCATGATGTAACTGAGAGACCAGAGCAGAAAATATCCAGTGCCTGTGTGTCCAAGAGGACATTTTACAGGCTGTACATTCTCAGGAACAAAGGTACCAAACACTACTTTGGTACTTTTAGTACTTTGGTTTCGTTTGGGGAGTGGTGCGAGGAACAAAGGTACTAGACACTACTTTGGTACTTTTGTATAGTTTGGGTTAGTGCCGGGAACAAACGTACTAAACACTACTTTGGTACTTTGGTACAGTTTGGGGTGGTGCCAGAAACAAAGATACTAAACACTACTTTGGTACTTTTGGTATACTTTGGTACTACAGTTTGAGGGTGGTGCCAGGAACAAATGTACTAAACACTACTTTGGTACTTTGGTACAACTTTGAGGTGGTACCAGGAACAATGGTACTACACACTACTTTGGTACTTTTGGTACTTTGGTACAGTTCGAGGGTGGTGCCAGGAACAAATGTACTAAACACTACTTTGGTACTTTGGTACAACTTTGAGGTGGTACCAGGAACAAAGGTACTACACACTACTTTGGTACTTTGGTACAGTTTGGGGATAGTGCCAGGAACAAAAATACCAAACACTACTTTGGTACTTTTAGTACTTTGGTACAGTTCGGGGCTGGTGCCAGGAACAAAGGTACTACACACTACTTTGGTACTTTTGGTATACTTTGGTGCAATTTGGGGAGTGGTACCAGGAACAAAGACACTAAACACTATTTTGGTACTTTGGTATGGTTTGGGGATGGCGCCAGGAACAAAGGTACTACACACTACTTTGGTACTTTTGGTATACTTTGGCACAGTTCGGAGGTGGTACCAGGAACAAAGATACTGAACACTACTTTGGTATTTGTGGTACTTTTGGTACTTTGGTGCAGTTTGGGGTGGTACCATTAAGGGTACATGTTTTGCACCTTTAATTAGCTTTTAAAGTAAAGCTTTAAAGGGAAATCAGTGGTCCTTAAGGTCAAATTATGTACCATAAATTATTTTTTAAAGGTGCACTATATCCATGTTTCCTGATGTGTGTGTGTGTGTGTGTGTGTGTAAATATACTAAAACATACATACACTTTGGTTGGTACCATCCTTTGCAGCTACTAGGAAAGGTACCATCTGGTACCTTTTTTTCTGAGAGTGTATAGGTGGATTAATGGTACAGTAACTCTGATCGTGTTTATACAACAGAATATAAGTGTCCTGTCGCAGAATAATAACTTGTACAAAATTGTTTACTTTAATTACTTTTATTCACAATTGCAATTCCTGATAGATAAATAAATTAAAAAATGAATGTTATGACAGTATAGGCGACACGTGGGTCGCCCTTGTGCACTATACACTATGTACACTCTTAGCAAAATGGTTCCTTTTAAGATTTTTAACTAATTAATTGGATAAAACCTCTTTCTAATAATGAAACACTCTCTTGTCAGGTTCTACTCTGACCTGAGGAACAACAAAAGAGCCCTTAAAGGTTATAACCTTTAAATCTTACCTTTCCCATTTTTAGTGAAACATTTTATTCCATACTTCCTCAATCATTTACTAAATAATATGTTTATTTAGAGAGATTAAGTGGTTAACGTTGTAGAAGAATCCACTCTCCTCAACTCCGTACAGTATAAAGCTTCACTTTCACCCTAAAGGGTTCCTCTACGGTACAGTATGGAGATAAAAAACTTTGTTGTAGTGTACTGTCTAGAATGTTTAAGTGTTCCTATAAGAGAGGTACAACTCTGTGATTGTATAGTACCCAAAAGGAAAGTAGAACCCTTTATGGTACCATACAGAACCATTTTAAAAGGTTTTTATGGAGCCTTATGCAACAGGTTCCATAGTGTACTCTTAGGGTGCGATACAGAACCATGCTCTTTTTTTATTTAGCTTGTTATGAATAGATTTTTTAAAATTCATATATTCCAATAAGTAAAAGAAGAATAGAAAGTTTGTACTTTATTATTATTATTATTAGTAGTAGTACTTGGTTGTCTGGATCTTGCTAGTCATCTTGAACGTGTAACATTACACTCCGACACTAAAGCTCATGTTTTCCATACACAGTGTGTGTTACTCATCTTCTAGCCTTCATCAGTGACACTTTCTGACCACAGCATCACTACCGGCTGGGGATTTTGGGTCAATGGACTGTTTGTGGTGTTTAAAACCACAGCAACACTGCTACAACTAATACACTCATACCAGCACCAAGCCCCCCAACACACACACTCCCGTGTTAGTGTCACTGCTGAGCTGAGAATGAGCCCCTAGACAAATAATATGTGCTCAGTGATAGAGTGGGGCTCAAATGTACATACAGAGCAACAGTTGGGCCTCTCACTACATGGCCGAGCTCATAAAATGGTACAAATCATTTCGTTCTGAATTCGCATGTGTGTTACAGAAAGGCTATAATTTAAGCCGTATAATTTGCTCATGGTAAATCATTATCATTTTGTACACAGGAGCAGAGACCATCCTTTGGGAATCTTTTTTTTTTCTTAATGCCCATTAAAAAGGGATTAAGGTGGAAAGACAGACAGACAGACAGACAGACAGACACACACACACAGGGAGATCAGTACACTTCAAACACTGCTTAGTATTGGATTTAAACTTGGACACAAGCTGATATTTATATGGATATTTATATTGTTTAGGGTAATTGAATTACATTTAACAAACATTATTTATTCAGGATGGAAACGTGCACACTGGGAATAAAGCCAATCATCATCCAGAGTACAAGAACAAAAAAGTAATCAAATTTCTAGAGAAAGACATTGCAATGGATAATTACGCAGACAGAACAGTTTATTTATTTAGAAATCAGATTATTATTATGAGTCAATATACAGTACATACTTGCTGTTATATATTTATTCCTGTTTGTTTACAGCATTAACTTGTATGAGTTATCATGTACATTATTTTCAGTCTACACAACACTCCCTATTGGCTATAGCTTCAGGATCTGGAAGATAGCCCAAAGCTTTTTTTTTTTTAATTCTTTTCCTCCCTCCACTCTCCAAATGAGATTAAAGCAACTAAGACATGTTTCATTTCTCCATGGACTTATTTCAGCGAGGATGAAAAAAACAAGAGGATGGAGAATGGAGGTATGAATGAGGGACCAGCTGCAGGCTGTCAGCAGGAGGGAGGCTCTTCTCTGCCATCGAAGGCTCCTGCTGCGTCCAAATATCATCCTGAATGGAAAATGCCCAGAGAAGGTATTTGAATATCTGAATATTGTAAATCCTCCACACAGTTCTATCTACTGGGACGCTTTCAGCCAACGTGGCAGCATGAAATCAATATAGCGATTTAAGTAAAGCAATTCTCAATAAAACAAAGGCAGAAAAGACTCATCACAGAGTTGCATCCAATTAGGAACGAATATATATATATATATATATATATATATATATATATATATATATATATATATATATATATATATTTTTTTTTTTCAGACTAAAGCTGCTGTTTATAATGCATGTGACCTGTTGCTCTTAAAGGAACAGTTTGGACTAAAATCAAGGCATGTCTGGTGTCTTTATAGTGTAGAATAGAGCAGTTAGTGAGAATAGTCTAAAACAGTTTGATAAAATAGCAGAATGATTCTGTATTGATTTACAGTGGATATATGTATACTGTATATTCATCATAAAACAATCATGGCTGGGCAGATTTAAAAAGAAAGGCCACATTCATTGAGCCCATGTTCACACTAGAAAGCAACAGGCAATCATTCATTTTCTGTGTCCATGCTCGACATGACGACTTTTTTTTTAAGATATCTACAATTCTATATAAATTGTGTTTGATGTCATAAATTGACGAATCTAAAAGATTTACTCAAATGATTCCTGACACCTTCCTACCTGCAATTCGTTGCCATTTTTGTGGCCTCCAAAGCAACAAACTACAAGTGACACTAATGATTTTTTGCTTGCTCATGAATGTAAAGTTAACACTAAATTGGACACAATGCTTTTACCATGTTCATTCATTCATTCATTCATTAGTTCATCTGTCCATACGGCGGATGAGCTGTTGCTATGGCGTGGCATCCATCATCAATAATTCAGTTAAATCACATCTCCTCCTCCTCCATCAGTTCTCCATGGATTTCCGTTCCGATTGTTCTGTTTGAAAGAACTCATCACTCCACACAAAACTTGGTTGTTGTCTTGTCAAATTTTTTGGTAATGAGTTACTAATTAGGCCAAATTAACAAATTTTCCAGGCTTCTCATTTCTCACCTGATTTCAGTTCTGATCGATGTTTGGGTCGATCTTCCCTTGAGGGACAAAACATGATCATTTGTTTGTTGATTTTCTTGTTGTAAACAATTTGTTGACAACTTCATTTTCAGTTCAATCGTATCTCCTCCTTCAGTTCTCAATGGATTTCAGTTCTGACTGTTTTATTTGAAAGAACTCGACCTTCTGCACAAAACTTGGTCATTATATTGTCAATTTTTTGCTAAGAAATTAGTAATTAGGTCAACTTAACACATTTTCTTTTGACTGGAATTGTATCTCCTCTCTTTGGTGGCACGGTGGTGTAAGTGGTTAGCACGGTCGTCTCACAGCAAGAAGGTTCTGGGTTCGAGCCCAGCAACCGGTGGGGGCCTTTCTGTGTGGAGTTTACATGTTCTCCCCGTGTCTGCGTGGGTTTCCTCCGGGTGCCCCCACAGTCCAAAGACATGCGGCTGGGTTAATATGGGATGGCGTTGGACTGAGGTGCCCTTGAACGAGGCACCTACTGTAACTCCCAACTGCTCCCCGGGTGCTGTTAGCATGGCTGTGTGTGCGCGTGTTCACTGATTCAGATGGGTTAAATCTCATCTCATCATCTCAAGCCGCTTTATCCTGCTCTACAGGGTCGCAGGCAAGCTGGAGCCTATCCCAGCTGACTACGGGCGAAAGGCGGGGTACACCCTGGACAAGTCGCCAGGTCATCACATGGCTGACACATAGACACAGACAACCATTCACACTCACATTCACACCTACGCTCAATTTAGAGTCACCAGTTAACCTAACCTGCATGTCTTTGGACTGTGGGGGAAACCGGAGCACCCGGAGGAAACCCACGCGGACACGGGGAGAACATGCAAACTCCGCACAGAAAGGCCCTCGCCGGCCACGGGGCTCGAACCCGGACCTTCTTGCTGTGAGGCAACAGCGCTAACCACTACACCACCGTGCCGCCCCAGATGGGTTAAATGCAGAGAGGAATGTCACAAGTATGTGCTGAATAAAGTTGTTCTTCCTTTCTTTCTTTTATCATGCGAACTCAGTTCTGATCAATGTTTTGGGTCGATCTTCTCTCGGGAAACAAAATTTAGCCCTTTGTTGATTTTCCTGTTGTAAATAATTTGTTGTGGAGGTTGGTCCTCTCTCACACTGTCACATTTCAGTTCTGGTTGATGTTTTGGTCGTCATGGTTGTTTTGATGCCAGGCCAAATGAGTGACTACGTCCTTGACGTTCTGGCTCGTTAATTATTAACCATCAATTCCCTCTCACCAGGCAGCTCAGCATTATCATACTCTACAACAGCTACCAACTGGAAGGCTTTTTTCTCTGAAATATGTAAAGCCAGCCAACCACATCTTTTTGAACTGCTGCTCCTGCTGTGTCACAGGGCAGCATAACACATGTGCTATCTGCCCTCTTCTGCATACACAAGTGCGTAGATGGCAGCAATTAGCTCATGTTAGTGTGATTGACGAGAGAGAAATAGACTTTCTCAGACTCAAGATCATGTGATCTGAAATGGATAAATACAAATCCAAAATGGCGGTTGCTAATAGCTCTACTAGTGCAGCCAGTATACAATTTGGACACAAAAAAAAACTTGATAAAACGACAAAAGTGTCCACGATTACGATCGCAAATCATCTTTCAAAGTCTGGTAAACGAAGGTTTCGATGCTACAGTGCAAACAGCTACCAAACAATGTGAATTTGTTTGTAAATTTAATAATTTCTTACCTCCTGCAGTCTTCAAAATATGTGACCGCAGTGCTCCAATGGAGCCAAGGTGGTCTACTATACCCCTCCCACACAGGCACAGCCAGTTTTGCTCTTGAAACCTAATTTGTTCTCATTAGCATTTGAGAAGACTTAGGCCCTGTCCACATGGCAACGGATTCAGGTGAATCTGATAAAATTGTTTATCGTTTCGGCCTGGCGTCCACACGGCACCGGCGTTTTGGGTGCCCCAAAACAAAATCTTTTGAGAACGGGTTCCAGAGTGGAAAAATCTGGCAACGGCGCCGTTGCGAAGTCGTCTGGATGAGTAGAACGGATTTGTTTACGATGACGTCACAACCACATGACTGTCAGTGCTTCACGCCAGGTAGAAGTGTAACGAACTCAATGCGAGTTGTCAACAAACCCTATAACTTGGTTCATGAAACGCGCTTACAAAATATTTTCACTGTGAATATTTGTGTAATGGTGCAAAGTGAGAGAGAGAGAGAGAGAGAGAGAGAGAGAGAGAGTGAGAAAATAGCCCTTAGGGCAGAGTCTTTAGTCCAAACACTGCGTAAGCAGTATAACCAAACCGCGCACCGCCCGTGCGCTTTCCAAAAACAAAAACAATCCCGCCAGCAAAAATAGGAAAAGAAAAAGGAGCAATCTCACCTCTTCAGATGTTGGTTTAAGTCCGACAATACATTCCTCAAAAAGGGCGTAGAAGAACAAAGTAATCCATCAACGTGTAGCATTCAATTTATTCCGGACCATTAAAGAATTCTGGAGGATATCAGAATGTTGGCGTACCGGCTTCCATCTACCCCCATTCATTCCTCTTTCCATGTCTTTCGTTTTACGCTACTGATTAATAATCAAAACTTTATGTGGCTGATGCTACAGAAGAAGGGGTTTATACGCATGCGTCTACTTCTCCAATTGTTCTGGTGTCTCCGATGGGACCGTCTTACAGCGCACATAGAGGTGTGGCATGTGTATTGCATCGTTTTCAGCAAGCGTTGCGTTGCCATATGTACCTGATATTTTACTGATCCGTTGCCCATGTGGACGTGATATTTAAAAAAAAATCTCGTTGTCGTGTAGATGTAGCCTTACACAATCTGTTCTGTAGTATGTTGTGTGTTGTATGTTGGTTTTATGCTTTTTATCATAATACTTTGATCAGCAAGGGCGGTTGTTAAAGTGCTCTACCCAGCCAAAAGTCACATGCACTAATTTCATTGGAGCACCTTTAGCTTTGATTATGGCTCACACTCGCTGTGTCATAACCTTATGTAGCATCACAACATTTATTTCCATCCAGAATTGCATCAATTTTTTTTGCTGAGGTCTTGTCTTGATGACTGGAGAGTTGAACCCACTCTGTAAAGTCTTCTCCAGCATCCCAAAGATTCTCAATGGGGTTAAGGTTAGGACTCTAGGGTGTGTGAAAATGATTCCTCATGCTCCCTGAACCACTCTTTCATAATCTGAGCCCAAATTTTATCCCTGTGCAATCAGGGAAGAAAAAATCCATTGATGTAATAATAACCTGGTCATTCAGTACATTCAAGTCGTCAGCTGACTTCATTTTATTGCCCTGTAACGTTCCTGAGTCTTGACCTGACCAACTGAATCAACCCCAGATCATAGCACTGCCTCCAGAGGCTTGTACAATGCATCACTTCACGAGCTTCCCTTCTTACCCTGACATACCCATGACATTTCGTTGTGTATCTTACAGAATGACAGTAAAGCAATCTTGAATCACTCTGGACTCATCAGACCACATGACCCTTTCTCCATTGCTCCAGAGTCCAATCTTTGTGCTCCCTAGTAAATTGAACCCTTTTCTTCTGATTAGCTTCATTAACAAGTGGTTTTCTTATGGACACACAGCTGTTTAGTCCCAATCCTGAGAGTTCTCATCGTATTATGTGTGGAAATGCTCTTACTTTCAATATTAAACACAGCTGTGAGTTCTACCGACAATTCCGGCAGTCTCCTTTGTTGCGTTCTTTGCTTGACGCAGGCCAATAATTTGACAGTAACATCTTTTCCATGAGCATGGCATACATCTGACTTATTTTTTTAAATAAATGAGAAGCTACTCACTGCATTAGTTAGGGTTAAAGGAATTGTTGCCAACTGAAACACATTAATCACTGCATTCATTATCCAATCAATCAAAGACTCTTAACTACTTGCTTATTTAAATCCAAATGGCGACTTTTTTTGGCCAGGCAGTGTGAATAATGTCGACTTGATTCTCTTGAGTGATGGATATGGGATCATTGGGATTTGAACTTGTGATCTCTGGACTACAGTGCAAACATTTTTCAGGAAAAAAAAAATCATTTTATTTGACACAATTTAACATGAGCAGTAGTCAAACTGTAAATAAATAAATAAATAAATAATCCATTGGGATGGTAGATTAAAACCGAGAGGGAACACTTCAATCTTGTCTTGGCAAACCTACACACCCTAGCCAATCTCGCTTGCCCGTGTGTTTATGGAATGTCAAATATATGCATCATAGCATAATATAATATTAGGATAAACCACCAACTTCCTGATTAACTCAAGACTTTTCACTGGATAACTCTGGTCTTCATACCTGCCTTTTCTCTTTAACCTTTAAAGCCCTCGGGTGCTGCGAGGTGTGGCTCGCTTAGACAGACACACCCAAAATTAATCAAAAATAGTGCCATAATTATCAGGTCATTATACATTATTTTGGTCTATATGGATATGTAAGAGCTCAGAGAATATATTTCCAGTGTCAGTAACAGTGGGACTGTTAGTGTACCTGAGTAAACTGTGATAAGCCAAAGGATAACACCATGATAGCAATGGGCTCATGGACAGAGATGCCACTTTTTTCATTCAGCAACACCGCGACCACAACTGGACCAAAAAAAAAAACCCACCATAGAAATACCACAAAGTACACATATACTACAAAATTTTAGTAAGTACTGAACTTAGCAAAACAGCATTTTTAAAACTTTTTACCAGAAGTCAATTATAGTAGCATTCTATTAGACCCAGTACTGGGTCTGTTGGGTTTAAGAAATTAAAGAAAGTCCACAGGTTATGTTTAATTTGGCTTCTCAAAGTGATTTGATGACATTAATCCAAAATTACATTTTTGTACTCACATCCTTCCTCAAATGTACTGTTGGAACAAATTTAAGGCTCTCAACCTCTATTCCTTCCAAAGGTACTGTGAGCAATACGCCATCATCTTGATCTGGAAGATCCAGAACAACCTTATCCCTAACTGTATCAATATTGGGTTCAATGAATCTGATAGAACAGGACCAACTTGTTGGCCCTTTGGCAACTCACAGTACAGCCGTGTCAACACGATGATATTCAACTCTCTCTCATCAGTCGCACCAGATCTCTGCAACATGGTGCCAGGAAACAAGTCAATCCCTAGCCTGATGAGATTCAAGACAGAACTTGATAAAAGGCTCAGATCATTCCCTGACACTCCACCTACACCCTGCGAGCGAATAGGAACTCGTTGTTGGAGTGAGTCATTAGCAAGTACTGATAGCTTCTACCCTGGGAATTGGCAGTGAAGATTTGAGATACGAGATCTCATATCGCTTGGCCTGAGTGATCAAGCTCGAAGCTGATCCATCTCATCTCATCATCTCTAGCCGCTTTATCCTTCTACAGGGTCGCAGGCAAGCTGGAGCCTATCCCAGCTGACTATGGGCGAAAGGCGGGGTACACCCTGGACAAGTCGCCAGGGTGTCGACAGGGCTGACACATAGACACAGACAACCATTCACACTCACACCTACGGTCAATTTAGAGTCACCAGTCAACCTAACCTGCATGTCTTTGGACTGTGGGGGAAACCGGAGCACCCGGAGGAAACCCACGCGGACACGGGGAGAACATGCAAACTCCACACAGAAAGGCCTTCGCCGGCCCCGGGGCTCGAACCCAGGACCTTCTTGCTGTGAGGCGACAGCGCTAACCACTACACCACCGTGCCGCCCCTGAAGCTGATCCAATGTATCCAAATCGAGCTCTGAATAAAAGCGAGTTATGATTTAGGCATCAAGTTTGTACAATACAATACTCACTGGAAGGCTATGAAGAAGTATTTGTTTGGTCACATTATGTTAACAGCTTCAGTAGTAAACTAAAGAACTTCACACACTAAACATCCCATCTCATGGTGTAGATTTGGTTGGCCTGTTATTGGAAAATTGTCAGTTATTAAAAAAATTAAAAATAAAAAAAATAAAATCCTTCACTGTTCAACACTTCATAAAGTACAGCATTGTAGTTTAGTCATAGTAGGTGTAGCTTAGTCACAGACTCCGTGCTTGGATTTTGGTCAGCAACAAAAATGGGTTCTTCATGTGCCATATGATCTCAATCACAGAGACAACAAGACGAAGCCCATCATGTTTCTCATCAGCGTTTTTAAGAAACATTTCCTGCCAACACTACAGGCTACAGAAAGTGCAGAAGTGCACCAGCATGCATACACACACACACGCAGACAGAGAAATGTGAAAACACAAGTTTGAAACCTCGAGGCCAGGTTTTTTTTTTTTTTAAATCCGTGTCTGTGAATGGCATGAAGCTCTTGTATTCTATTAATCCTCATCTGACCACCAAATCCAACATATATTACATAAAGAAATGATCTGTCAAGGTTCTGGAGCCTTCAGTGCATGCAGGACTGTGAGAAAAAACATTACCACATGCAAACTGAAACAGCCTTGATGTTACTCTCTCGATGGATAACTCTCCACACGAACACGGCGACTCCTCCAGGCCTGAACGTTACAATAAAGCAGAAATGTTTTCAGCTTTCACAAGACATCTGATATTTGCAGTGCTTAAATACTCCTCCATACTTTAGTAAATGTGTGACATCATATACATCTGGCACGAGAACTTTCTTATACTAGAAGTTCAGCACTTCTGATACGTCGCTTTGGATAAGAGCGTCTGCTAAATGCCATGTGATGTGAGGGCATATAACACCATAATTTTACTCAATTAGAAGTCCAGATTACAAGTGAGTAAAATGTGACGTGTTCATTCAAGTACTAAGGACAAAGAAAGTAATTTTAACTGAATTGGTTCACAGGGAAGGGAAAGGTACAAAGTGTAAAGTAAGGGGAGGGGTTAAATGAAGCAGAACCGTATTTTAGGTGATACCTAAATCTCATCTCATGCCGCTTTATCCTTCTACAGGGTCGCAGGCAAGCTGGAGCCTATCCCAGCTGACTACGGGCGAAAGGCGGGGTACACCCTGGACAAGTCGCCAGGTCATCACAGGGCTGACACATAGACACAGACAACCATTCACACTCACATTCACACCTACGCTCAATTTAGAGTCACCAGTTAACCTAACCTGCATGTCTTTGGACTGTGGGGGAAACCGGAGCACCCGGAGGAAACCCACGCGGACACGGGGAGAACATGCAAACTCCACACAGAAAGGCCCTCGCCAGCCCCGGGGCTCGAACCCAGGACCTTCTTGCTGTGAGGCGACAGCGCTAACCACTACACCACCGTGCCGCCCGATACCTAAATCTTTGAAAATTTTTATAAACTAATTCATTCAATGTATCAGTGGCAAACCGTTACGGTTAGAGCTGCGACTTGAGCTCAGCCAAACCTTAACCAGACACCGAAAAAGCAACAGGGGAAAGGATTTTGTAAGGGATTAGCAGCAGGCTGCCAGGTCGCTCCATTGCGTGTAGCTGTCGATGTTGATTTTAAAAGTAAGTAAGTAAATTACACAGGGAAATGAATACTTAAGTCTGAGTGGAAAAATACTGTAGCAAGCGTGCAGCATGGAAGAAGAGTCTGGAGACAGAAGTCTTAGTTTCTCGGTTGTTAGCCTGTGCTGCTTGCTCTCGATAGATAACACTGGCTTGACTGCTTTATGAGCGTTTGCTAACACTACTGATGAACGCTACACCAGCTGGAAGGTGGCTTAATTGCTGTGCTGACTCGTGGTTAAACTCACTTTGGCCTTCAAGAAAGCTGAGGGCGATACATTTTTGGTCCCTCCCACTACAACCCCAATTCCAAAAAAGTTGGGACAAAGTACAAATTGTAAATAAAAACGGAATGCAATGATGTGGAAGTTTCAAAATTCCATATTTTATTCAGAATAGAACATAGATGACATATCAAATGTTTAAACTGAGAAAATGTATCATTTAAAGAGAAAAATTAGGTGATTTTAAATTTCATGACAACACCACATCTCAAAAAAGTTGGGACAAGGCCATGTTTACCACTGTGAGACATCCCCTTTTCTCTTTACAACAGTCTGTAAACGTCTGGGGACTGAGGAGACAAGTTGCTCAAGTTTAGGGATAGGAATGTTAACCCATTCTTGTCTAATGTAGGATTCTAGTTGCTCAACTGTCTTAGGTCTTTTTTGTCGTATCTTCCGTTTTATGATGCGCCAAATGTTTTCTATGGGAGAAAGATCTGGACTGCAGGCTGGCCAGTTCAGTACCCGGACCCTTCTTCTACACAGCCATGATGCTGTAATTGATACAGTATGTGGTTTGGCATTGTCATGTTGGAAAATGCAAGGTCTTCCCTGAAAGAGACGTCGTCTGGATGGGAACATACTGTATGTTGCTCTAGTACCTGGATATACCTTTCAGCATTGATGGTGTCTTTCCAGATGTGTAAGCTGCCCATGCCACATGCACTAATGCAACCCCATACCATCAGAGATGCAGGCTTCTGAACTGAGCGCTAACAACAACTTGGGTCGTCCTTCTCCTCTTCAGTCCAAATGACACGGCGTCCCTGATTTCCATAAAGAACTTCACATTTTGATTCATCTGACCACAGAAGTTTTTTCCACTTTGCCACGGTCCATTTTAAATGAGCCTTGGCCCAGAGAAGACGTCTGCGCTTCTGGATCATGTTTAGATACGGCTTCTTCTTTCAACTATAGACTTTTAGCTGGCAACGGCGGATGGCACAGTGAATTGTGTTCACAGATAATGTTCTCTGGAAATATTCCTGAGCCCATTTTGTGATTTCCAATACAGAAGCATGCCTGTATGTGATGCAGTGCCGTCTAAGGGCCCGAAGATCACGGGCACCCAGTATGGTTTTCCGGCCTTGACCCTTACGCACAGAGATTCTTCCAGATTCTCTGAATCTTTTGATGATATTATGCACTGTAGATGATGATATGTTCAAACTCTTTGCAATTTTACACTGTCGAACTCCTTTCTGATATTGCTCCACTATTTGTCGGCACAGAATTAGGGGGATTGGTGATCCTCTTCCCATCTTTACTTCTGAGAGCCGCTGCCACTCCAAGATGCTCTTTTTATACCCAGTCATGTTAATGACCTATTGCCAATTGACCTAATGAGCTGCAATTTGGTCCTCCAGCGGTTCCTTTTTTGTACCTTTAACTTTTCCAGCCTCTTATTGCCCCTGTCCCAACTTTTTTGAGATGTGTTGCTGTCATGAAATTTCAAAATATCTCTCTTTCGACATTTGATATGTTGTCTATGTTCTATTGTGAATACAATATCAGTTTTTGAGATTTGTAAATTATTGCATTCCGTTTTTTTTTTTTTTACAATTTGTACTTTGTCCCAACTTTTTTGGAATCGGGGTTGTATAAATCAAAATCTGATTGGTTAATTAATTAATCTGTCACTTCCTACATAAACATACACTGCCATGGCCTTCTGTCTCGGCAATGAAGTCCAAACCAATGAGTGAGCAGCTCTAAACTCTTCTTAGCCTCGAGAAGACAACAAAAAAAAACTCAATGGATAACTTGATTTGAATGTTTTCACGATAGTAACGCTTTCATTTCTGAAGCAAATTTGATAGAAAATGAGGCCAAATTATAATTATTCTCTTGCAATTATAATGAATTTATGAAAGAAATTAAATATAACATTTGGAATGCTGATATGTTTGCACCTTCTCTGAAGGCCTGGAAGGCCCTGATGGTTTCCCTCTGCAACATACAATGTTTATTCACCCATTATAGTAGTTCAGTGCTTGTTTAAAATATTTTAAATTTAGACCTTTATTAAAAATCAAAGTCCTTCCCACACCATGTGGCGCATAGGGCGCCACTGATCTCGGTTTCCATAGCCCTCGGCCTCTCTCCTATTACACAGCTAGGGTTACAGTGGGGGGCTCGTCCTCTGGTAACCGCGAGAGTTTGACTCCCCACTCACATCTGTATTGCAGCGTGCCTTGCCAGATGGCAGTAGGTACCATTTTTATGATGGTCTTTGGTATGACCCGACCGTGAGCAGAACTTGCCATCTCCTGATCGAGAGGCGGACACGCTAACCACTAGGCCAACTCGTGGTAGACCTTTATTGGTTCGACTGTATTTATGAGCCTTTGACTCATTGTACATATCAAATATAAATAAAGCCATGATTGATTAGAGAGAGAAAATATTAATTCCATTATAGTACCACAGGACGCCAGAGGAGGGTTAAATGTTTGACCACAGCAGCACATTCAGCCTCAGCCATTCTCTGATCACAGCGTGACATCATACAACCTTGGAAAAAAGTGGAAAATAAAAAAGTTAATTTGCCATATTAAAATAGTTACATTATTTATTGCCAGAGTTATATTATTTACTTGTATTCAGATAATGAAAATTTCAACCCATTTACACAGAATTCACTTACACTTGAAGACTAAGGGGCAGTTGTTGACATTTTTGGGGTCAATTAACATTTACATGAATCTTATTTATTTACAAAACAGATTAATTCTTACCAATACTTCAGTTTCCACACACATCCTTGTCTTTTTTTTTTTTGCACCAGTGTTCCCACACTTCTGTTCTCCCAACACTCCAATCACAGGCTTTCCTTGCTCTTGACAGCTTACTTTTAGTTTTGAGAGCAGCATTGTGGACCGTCTGGAGTCCCTGAGGACGCAGTGTGTGAGAAAGGCCGCCTGAGGCAGTACAGCACCAGACCAGGCCTGTCTGATTTCCCAGCCTGAGGACTTAAACATGCCGCCATTTGACTCTTGGCTTCTCATCTTTAATAATCAGCGTGAACTTTAATGGTCCCCCCCCCACCACCACAGACAGACATCTAGCTGATGCTATCGATATTTCATGAGGACTCGGATTTCAGAGATGAGCAGATGTGTGTCTGAGGTTCAAGAATATTACAACAGGAAAACAGATGAACATCAAGTTTGATCATTTCAAGGCCATCCAGTGATCAATGACAAACCTGAATATGTTGGAAGTAAGAGGTACTTGAATACATCGTATTTTCATATCACAATCATTAATCTTTCAAACTTGAATCTAACTAAGGCTGGACGTATGGCCTACGTCAAACAAACAGAGAAAGAAACCAAAATGAAAAAGTACCACCAGTGAATACGCACTTAAAAATAACAGATTTTCTAGTGCAGCGTTGTCAGGTCAGTTTTTTTTTTTTTAAGCCCAAGACTAAATGTGATTCGTTGCAAAAGGAAACTTCAGGGTGTCTAAAAATTCAGGAATCAAATGTTACCCCTTTTCCCACCAAATTTTGAACCATTCAGAGCATTTCAACCAAAAATAAATTAGTTCGGAACCTGAAAAGTTAGTTCCCAGCTGGGGTGGGGAGATAGCTGGTTTTTCCAGTGTCAACCGTGATGACATCAGTGGGTGTGTCATTAGTTTGGACTGAAAACAAAAGCACAGCAAGTGAGAACACAACGGAAAAGGACATGTTTTCAGGGGAAGAAAAAAAAAGAAAACATCTGCAAAAAACAAAAGCTTGCAGGTAAAAATCAATGCCCTCCACCCTCTTGCTCCTACGGTTTACTTCCACTGTGCATTATGATGCATACTTGATTACAAACAGTTCTGTACAAAACTGGTTAAAAACGTGGGCTGGTTCGCCAACTGGGACCAAGGTTCAAAGATTCCTGCGTGGAACCAGTTCAAGAACCCATTCCCTGTTGGTCGAAAAGTGGTACGAGTCTGAAGAATTAAAAACTGTTCATTTCCTACCCCGTTGTCCAAACTTAATGCCATTTTTCACCTGTAAAGGACCTACACTTAATATCGATTCAGTAAATACTATTGCATGACATAGCTTACATGCCAAGTTACCACTGCGCTGCTGAATTCTCGATTCTGATTGGTCAGATAGTGTGGATTCAGCTTGGACAGTAATCCCAGGAGTAATGCAAATCACAGATTTATATTAAACATTTTTGTTCTAATACATTATCATTTCTTCAGTAGCAACTCGCACAACTTTGTTTCCAGACAGAAAAAAAAAAAAGTTTAAACAAGTTTGCAGTTTCTTGGTAACATGCTGTAGGTTTTTTTTTTGTTTGTTTGTCATCATGATCTTTTTCATCTCTATTGAAGGAATGACTGTTTATAGCTGCTATAACTAGAGCATCAGCAACGTCGTAGCTCTCACAGCCGTACCATGAGAGACCAGAATCGTTTATAATTAGCCAAGTTGTTCATAAGAACAATTAGAACATCCAAACAAAATCAAAATCCAGTGAAAACTCCAGGAGTAGTAGCAATTTTCCTGAAAGCTCATTAACCTGCCTAATTAGCAACTCGTTAATGAGAAGGGAATAACTTTTGTGCAGACGGATTAGATCGACCAAACAAAATCAAAATCCAGTGAAAACTCAAGGAGGAGTAGTGATGTTTGTGAATTGGGGACAGATGGACGACAGATGCCGCACGATGGCAATAGCTCATCACCCTACGGCCAGTGAGCTAACAAGTGAGGACAGAAACTAACCAGTTTCATAAATGTTCCATAACTATAAATGAATTTAAAGGGGAAAAAAAAGTATAACATCAGTTAAATCCATAATTGTAAATCATTGCTAAATTGATGTGGTATAAGAGGAATAATGCTTCAAGACGTGCAGCTATAGGAAAGTAAATCAACTCCAGTGCATATTGGGTCACATCAACCCGTTGATTATTTTCCTGTAACAGAACACCCACCATGTGCCTATTCCTTTGAGATTACAATGCAAAAAGTGGAGTTTTATAAAAGCAGCTTCATCCTCAGTGTGATTATGATGATACAGATATGCCCGTTTGTTTTTAGGCCAATCAGAACAAAAAATTTTAAGTACTGTGCATGCCTAAGGAAACAAAAAATGGGGGGGAAAGGGTAGGGGATTAAAAAAAAAAAAAAAAAAAACAGCTACAAACGTACATAAATAAACTCTACATCTTCCCACACACAAACATGTGCGCCATTTATTTCAGCTGTTAAAGGTTATAATCAAGTAGCATAGAAAATAGATTTCTTCTATAAACACCCAAAGTGATACAAAGTGATGAATTACATACACAGTCATCTTTGAGAAGAGAGCGATACTGTCCAGTTTTGGGGTATTTTGGCCCTTCAAGTGTGGATCTGAAAAAGTTACATAAAAACCAAAGAACTAAAACCATTAAAATAAAGGGAAAAAAGACAGTAAAGTAGTCTTTTGATGTTTTTAATACACTGTTACCTGTACACATAAGCGAAAGGGGGAAAAAAAAGAACCAAAACACTAAAATTAAACATCTGAAATTATAATATCCCTTTTCATTAAGTGATGACGTTAATACTAGATTCAATTTATAACTAATCAATCAATCATTCATACATATATTAGATCACACAGAGCAGAAAAGAAAAAAATATATAATTACTTAAAAGGTTATTAGCATCGGACTGTACATGAGTCCACAGTGTGTACTGGCGAAGGGGCGTCGGGGAGCCGGCTGGTACCAAATAAGACGACTTTGATCTTAATACTTAGAATATAAAAAACTACAATTAATACACAGACAGAATCTGGAGGCTTAGCAGTCTTGAATGGGTTAAAGTACAGAACATACATAAAAACCTATCAGTTCTCATTTTTTTGTCCATAACATCAAGATGCAACATCAAATTTCAAATTACACATTCACGATCTTTGAAAAAATTTCAGTATGAAAACAGAGACAGAAAAACAGGGACAGTTCTCCTGCAAAATGACTCCATGAGGAAAAAAAAAAAAAAAACTTTTGATTTTTAATTACATATATATTTAAATAAAGTATTTAGTCAAGTATCTGAGTGTACATACATAGTTTTACAAGATAGCAAAGGCAATAAACTCACAATGCGCAAGATGCAAGACCCTCCCCACCCTTTTTCCCACATCAGATCAAGGTAATAAAAAATTATCCGTTACATTTCCATATGCCTTAAAAAAAAAAAAAAAAAGAAAAATCTAAGAACTACACGTTAAACATCTGTCAAAATATTAGAGAAATCCATCTTTGTTTCAAATATGAAATAAGATATTGCACCTTTTTTTTAAACCAGAGTACAATAAAATGACAATGAAAAACAAAATACAAAACACAAGAGGAATTAAATTAGGAATTGACTGCCGTTCGCCATCATCACTCATCATATTGTGTAACAAAAGAACACATTTTTCCTGTAACAAAATATCACAGTTTTTTTTATCACACTGAATTAAAATTGCTTCATGTAAAAAGGAAAAGAAAAAAAATTTTACTTACACAATTCTTAAAACATCTCACGACAAGAACAAAAAACAAAAAATAGATTCAAGACTGCTAAGCCAGCAATTACGAATTTTATTGCAACAGAACTAGAAAAAATAGATTATATTGCGATTGCTGAAATGTCACAATTCCGGGTTTCGTTTTGGCCATTTCACTTGAATTAAAAAGATTGAATAGGAAAGAAAAAAAAAAAAAAAGGAAAAACAAAAAACAGCTCTGTTTGTCCAAAAAAGAATCCCGGATATTGTTCATTCAAATAATGGTGTACACAAGTATTTAGTAACAATTTTTTTTTTTTTAACGTTCCTGATTTAGAAATCTTACTTTTAATCGTATAAGTCATTCTACAGCTAGTGTTTCTCACTAAGAAAAAAAAAGTAAAAGTCTTCAAGGCGTTGCAAATCTAGAAACCTCCGTTATAAAAGGTTTGTTTCATCTTCTGAATCATTCAAAAATCTTCAACGAAAAGGTATCCGCTCTAATGATCCTGCAGGAGACACACAAGAGAAATAAAAAAAAAAAATAAGTGAACAAATGAGAGGAGATTCACACAGATCCTCGCTTCATAGTTCCGTCAGTTAACATGTTCATGTTTGCCCCTGTCCCCGTGTCCCAGCCCTCTGGGTGTGCGAGTGTCCGTCCCAGTGTATCCCTGTCCCCAGCACGTGTCCATCAGCCCCAGTATATGCATGTCTATTCCTGTGTCCACCATGAACGTGTAACAGTCCCTGAGAGTCTGTCCGTGTCCTTTTCCCTTGTGCATGTATCTACCCGTGTGCCTGTGTGTCCCCTTGTCCGTACCTGAAGGCCTGGAGCCTGCGAATGCTGTGCCCCCTGACCATAATAAGCCCCCTGCTGTCTGTAATACTCCATCCAGGCAGCACTGTAGTCAGGAGTAGAGCTCTGCTGAGAGCCAGGACCTGCAGGCTGACCTGAGACAGACACACACACACACCAAGCACACTTAAACCCATCCCATGTTCTCGGTACTTTCCATATTTACTTTCTAACGAAGTATAGAAAATAGTGTCCTAAAACTGCTACTTATGCCGCTTTTCCACTACCAACGTGGCTGAGTTGGGCTGAGCCGTGCCGTGCTGAGTTGGGCTGAGTCGAGCTGAGTGGGGCTGTTGGAGTTGCATTTCGACTACAACCATGCTGAACCGTGCTGGCTGGAAGTGGGTGGAGTTAGCGAAAGTGGGTGGACGTCACGTGATGTGGTTAGGCGGTGCAAACAGTGACATCAGTGACCTTTTAAGCGGTAGTCTCACGACCCGGAGAGTAAACAATAAACATGGAGTCGTTAGTGTTGCTGGTCTTGGTGTTGTGGCTTGTTGTCACTGACAACGCCAACAGATACTGGCAAGAGCGTATAGATGAGGCGAGGCGCATAAGGCTTCAGAAATTCTCGTAATTTGTAATTCTTCTTCCGGGTTTACGGTGTTTACAGATCCCAGCGTGCTCGCGGGGCATGTGAGGACACTCCTCCTCACCAATCAGTGCACAGGGGAGTGTCTCCTCACGCCCCTAGCCCCACTCGGCTCGGTTTGGCTCGCTTCAGCCCCACTCTAAAACCGTGCGAGTTTTGGGTGTTGAGTAGGGCTGAAGCGAGCTGAGTCGCGCCGCTCTGAGGTAGTCGAAACGCGAGCTGTGTCGGGCTGAAGTGAGCTGAAAAAGGGTAGTGGAAAAGGGCCATTAGATGATCATACACAGGGCAACTTTTTGAACAATGTTGCCAGGCAACTGCGCTCTGATGCTTTTCCGCCGAGACTGGACGACAATTTCTATCTGAATAATTTTGACCAACTTAAGATAATCCAATCAATCAGAGTACTAGGAGCAGATCACATGACCAACCAAGGGCTGCTGAAATTTTCAACAAAAGATGGCGGCGTCTCCGTCAGTGGAGCGAAGAAAAAGAGAGACGACTTGTATCTTTTTACGCCGGTATGTTGTGTTATGCGTCAACCCAAAGTGGTGAATTTACCTCATCAAATGCTTAGACATCGATTTAATTGTTTTCAGCCAAGTGTAAACTGCTGTTAGCGAACCACCGTGCCAGAGATTGAATGGGATTTAGCTAACTAGCGGTGGTTTTTGCTAACACGGTTAGCTCAAAGTTATTGCTAGCTATGTAGGGATAACGTTAGCTCTCTTGCGTCAAGTTCAAGTGATGGGCAGCTCATGATTTTTGAGAGTTGTAATAGAGATTGTCTAACTTACTGTCTGATCTAATTCGCATCCAGGGCATGACTACTTGTGGAACCTGAGGACGAAACAGTACAAACGGAGGGATGTAAAAAAGAAAGAAAGCCTTTCAGGAGCTCCGTCAGCCCCTTTTCCTCCTGGTCCGTGTCCTTTTTTTTCCTTTCTGTTTTTGTGGAGATGAGAATTAAACGATGATGTTTTTGTGATGTCAGTTATTAGTTGTTATAGCATATGTGATTGAGGCTAGCAGCATTTTTCAAGATACTTTTACAAAAAGTGTTTATTATTAAACAGAATGTGGTTATTTTGATAAAAGACAAATTATCTTTTGACCAGAGAATCTATTCAGTTTTGTTCCAGAAGTGATATTTACTTGACAGAAATAAAGGCTGAAGCCAAGACAAAAAGTGACAGCTGCAAATGTTTCAGTGTCCATCTTTGCGGCATCTGTCTCCCTGGCAATAGATCTGTTCTTATCCGATTGGTTGTTGCCAGTTGCCCTGTGTCTCACTTGTTTGCCCAAAAAGTTGCTCTGTGTATCACCACCTTTACGTAAAGCTCAGCTCACCCAAGAAAAAAAAAAAAAAAAAAAAAAAAAGCAGTAAAGCTGCTTTGCGACAATGTTTATTGTTAAAAGCGCTATACAAATAAACTTGACTTGAAATGTAAAGTTTACAAAACCACACCACAAGCTTTAAGGGTTAAGTTCAGCGAGTGAAAAGGTAAAGAACTCACCCTGTTTCTTGTAATACTCCTCCCAGGCTTTGTTGTAGTCGGGACCAGTGCTCTGAGCTTGGCTCTGCTGACCTGCACACAAGCAACAGGCGGGAAGATGAACGTTAAAATCAACAGAGCAAGATTTTATAGTTTTAACCTAGGGCTGGGCGATATGAGAAAAAATTATATCACGATATATTTTTTCAAAATTTTCGATAACGATATATATCACGATATAAATCAAATCACCATTTTTGTATTTTCTTTAATTTTCTGCTCAAAATATGAACATTACAAATTAGTAGTTCCTTCCTAATTAACAAAAATAGCTCAACAAGCCTTCAAGTTTCACAGAACCAAAACAAACTGGATGCACATTCTTTTGTTCTTTTTGTTCAAATGAATAAACTGAAACTGAAAAATAAAAACTATATACCATTGTTAATCATTTGTGCAAATTCTAGCAGCTTTCAAATAAACATAAAAGACATATTGACGTGTAAACCTTATGCTGCAAGGAGAAAAAAAGTGCAATCCTGTACGTCAGTGTGTTTAAGGTTTTGTGTAACACTTTATTGTGTGTCCGATTTTAAATATCCAAAATACCTCCACACAACCGAAGATCTCTGGCCCTTCTTTTCAACGATGTCCTCCAGGGCAGTGCTCTGACTTTCCTGTTCAGAACTCCGGTCAGTCGGCTTCTCGCTCATTTTTATAATCGCTTTGTTGGAGAAATGCCGCGCTCCTGCAAACTTCACCACAGCCATGCTGTGCGTTGCTGCTACACGTGTGTGTTTGTGTGTGCACGCAACCTAACTTGACGTGGCTCTCTTCCAACTGATTGGTTACGTGCGGTACTGTTTAGTTATGATTGGCTATTCGCGTGTCTGTCAAAACTTCTGATGAAGTAATTTTATTGAAGGCGTAGGCTTATCGTAGGCATATCGTACGTGTCTAACTTCTAATCGTAGAGATTTTATATCGTGAATAACATCGTAATCGTAAAATCGCCCAGCCCTATTTTAACCTCATCATGTAAGGGTGTGCAAACTTTTGCACTTGACTGAACCTCATTTCATGGTGTTACACATGTAAATATACTTGCATAAATAAAATAATATACAAGAGGATTCTCTAAGGATTGTGTATAAGCTACTTGCCTAGCTTCTTATAATACTGCTCCCATGCTTTGGAATAATCCATCTGTCCCGTCTGCGAGCCGTTGTGACCTGAAACCAGACGAAAACACAGCGCAGATGATAAAGATGATGAACAAACTGTTTTCATTCATTTTCTTTTCTGTGTTTTTATGCAATTCCTCAGTTCTTATAGCCAAAATGTCCCACTGTTGCATTCTAGGCTTGGGGATATTTCCAGCATTAACAATAAATTAATGCCATAAGTGGGAATATAACCAAGACGAAGGGGGGAAAAAAAAAAGAAGCAAATGGCAAAAAAGCAAAGCCTTCGGTTATGTTTGGTGACAGAAACAATGAGCTGGTGCGGTACTCACTGGGGTCCTGCTGGCCCTGAGGCTGCCATGTCTGGTATGTCGCACCCCAACCTCCTGTCATGAAAGTCTGCGGTCCACTTCCAGACAAAAACACAACGATTTAACAAAATTTCCCACAGAACCCCTATAAAGACTAAAAGCTGTAGGTAGTACACGAGAGAAATAAAGCTCACTTCTGATGTGGGTTGCTCGGTCCTTGGGTGAAGGGACTGAGGCCAAAGCTGCTGCTGCCAGCCATCCCTGAGGCCTGGATGAAGACGATACAGAGTACATCAGCAAAACAAGGCAAGGTCAAAGGTCACGTACAGGTCCTAACACACTCCATTAAACACTATTGATTGATGGTGGCCACGAAAAACGTTGTTTCGCACTTACCCATGGTGCAAGTGCGGCCAAAAACAAAAGGGCAGGGAAGAATTAAGACCACCAAACTATACGGATGGCAGTGATGGAGAACGTAATATAATTTGGACAATCCTGGGCTATCAAATGTACAACCCCGATTCCAAAAAAGTTGGGACAAAGTACAAATTGTAAATAAAAACAGAATGCAATAGTTTACAAATCTCAAAACCTGATATTGTATTCACAATAGAACATAGACAACATATCAAATGTCGAAAGTGAGACATTTTGAAATTTCATGCCAAATATTGGCTCATTTGAAATTTCATGACAGCAACACATCTCAAAAAAGTTGGGACAGGGGCAATAAGAGGCTGGAAAAGTTAAAGGTACAAAAAAGGGACAGCTGGAGGACCAAATTGCAACTCATTAGGTCAATTGGCAATAGGTCATTAACATGACTGGGCATAAAAAGAGCATCTTGGAGTGGCAGCGGCTCTCAGAAGTAAAAATGGGAAGAGGATCACCAATCCCCCTAATTCTGCGCCGACAAATAGTGGAGCAATATCAGAAAGGAGTTCGACAGTGTAAAATTGCAGAGAGTTTGAACATATCATCATCTACAGTGCATAATATCATCAAAAGATTCAGAGAATCTGGAAGAATCTCTGTGCGTAAGGGTCAAGGCCGGAAAACCATACTGGGTGCCCGTGATCTTCGGGCCCTTAGACGGCACTGCATCACATACAGGCATGCTTCTGTATTGGAAATCACAAAATGGGCTCAGGAATATTTCCAGAGAACATTATCTGTGAACACAATTCACCGTGCCATCCGCCGTTGCCAGCTAAAACTCTATAGTTCAAAGAAGAAGCCGTATCTAAACATGATCCAGAAGCGCAGACGTCTTCTCTGGGCCAAGGCTCATTTAAAATGGACTGTGGCAAAGTGGAAAACTGTTCTGTGGTCAGACGAATCAAAATTTGAAGTTCTTTATGGAAATCAGGGACGCCGTGTCATTCGGACTAAAGAGGAGAAGGACGACCCAAGTTGTCATCAGTGCTCAGTTCAGAAACCTGCATCTCTGATGGTATGGGGTTGCATTAGTGCGTGTGGCATGGGCAGCTTACACATCTGGAAAGACACCATCAATGCTGAAAGGTATATCCAGGTTCTAGAGCAACATATGCTCCCATCCAGACGACGTCTCTTTCAGGGAAGACCTTGCATTTTCCAACATGACAATGCCAAACCACATACTGCATCAATTACAGCATCATGGCTGCGTAGAAGAAGGGTCCGGGTACTGAACTGGCCAGCCTGCAGTCCAGATCTTTCACCCATAGAAAACATTTGGCACGTCATAAAACGCAAGATACGACAAAAAAGACCTAAGACAGTTGAGCAACTAGAATCCTACATTAGACAAGAATGGGTTAACATTCCTATCCCTAAACTTGAGCAACTTGTCTCCTCAGTCCCCAGACGTTTACAGACTGTTGTAAAGAGAAAAGGGGATGTCTCACAGTGGGAAACATGACCTTGTCCCAACTTTTTTGAGATGTGGTGTTGTCATGAAATTTAAAAATCACCTAATTGTTCTCTTTAAATGATACATTTTCTCAGTTTAATCATTTGATATGCCATCTATGTTCTATTCTGAATAAAATATGGAATTTTGAAACTTCCACATCATTGCATTCCGTTTATATTTACAATTTGTACTTTGTCCCAACTTTTTTGGAATCGGGGTTGTACCTTGGAGAGATGGAAACACTACCCTGGTTTAACATCATGCTAAAATGCGTCTTTGCATTAAACATTTTGGGAAGCATCAATACCAATTCTTCGTGTGCAAGTGACATCATGCTCGACGTCCCAACCCGGAAGTCCACCATGTTGGATGATGATAACCAGGAACCAGCGAATCATACGTGAGCTGCTGTAATGCTTCTTTAGATTTCTTAGTCTTTGAAGACAGACAAAGGCTTTGTGCGGGATATAACTGCGGTAATAATGCTACTCGTGACAAAGAGAAAACGGTTCTTCAGAATTCCCAAAATAATTAAAAACTGACAAAACAGACGAAGAACTGTCCAGAGAACGCCGTGCGCTGTGGTTACATCATAAGGACTTAACTGAGGAAAAAGCTAATTACACCCACGCATGCGTGAGGTGACCACTTTATATCTGGTAAGAGTTCATCGCTAATTAAAGCTATGTTTTCTGCTGATTAAATTGAACTTTTGCGCTTTAGCGTGAACGCTCTGCTTCTCACCTTGCAGGAGCGCTGGAAAACCGATGTGATAAAACAAATCCATTTTGGGCACCAAGACTCAAATTAGGACACGATAAGCTTGAGACGAAAACTCATCTCGCGGTATCGAAAAGCAACAGGATAAATGAAAGATCTGCCAAGAAAGCCAGATTAGAAGCAGCGTAAACCTGAGCGAGTTTGGATACACAAGGAGAGCAACGTGGGTCAACGATTAGCGATGCTGTTCCAGTAACTCCGTTTTACTTATGCACGTTGTTTTACAGACGTACCAGAGTCAAAAATTGTGCCCGAAACCCTCCCAGCAGAGACGCACTGAAAGTGGTGCCACATGGAACTCACTGGGTGACAAATATCTCAAATGGAGCAGTGCAATAGAGACAGGACTTGTGAATTGGTGGATCTTAAATCAGCTTACAATATTGTTCCTTAACTTGATAAGACTGTGTAATTTATCTCCATCGATTGTTCCTTTTGATTAGAGTGATTTTACTTTGTCCATGAAAATAAAATAAAAGTAGCATAAAATAGTACGATTTGCTTAGGAATGTTTTCATTGCATGTTTTTAGACTGTGTTTGTACCAGGCTTGTAATACTCAAGTCCAGGACTCGTGCCCTCATTTTAAGGGCTCATGACTTGACTTGCCCTGTGTCCGAAATCACTCCCTACTCACTATAGAGGATGTGCAGTCACGTGACCCGTCCATGTTTACTCCGCCATATCGGACGGCTTCAGGATTGTTTACCTTGCGCGAGCGTAATGGATCCAGAGAGTAATCCCCAAGAAAATTCGGAAAATACCCCATCTACATCGCGCGATAACTTGTCTAAGTTTGTTCAGCATCTTGAAGGTGACGTGAGGCAGCGTTACGTGGAAAAGTGTTCCAGGTTGGAGACTGCAGATCCGTACAACTTGCCGCAATCCTTGTTCAGGGAAATTCGGAGCTGCGGTGCCGGCGATTTGCCCGATCTGGCCTACCACGGCATTTACAATTTTCTTGTTAATCGTGTTACACTGGCAAAGCCCTCAAAGCTGACAAGAGCCTGGAAGCTTATAAATATTTTGTTGCGGGATGGGTATCCCAACTATACCTCTGGAAGGTTCTGAAGAAGAATGTCTACTTGATAACCTCACGGGTAAGTAGCATTAAGACGTTTATCATAAAGAGACTATGCAGGACGTTTTATCGTAAGAATGTTCGAAATCTAAACTCAGTTCCAGATAATGACAGGGTTGTAAATATGCATGTTTTTGTCTGAAAAAAAAAAATCACAAATCACCGCTATCTTTATTTGTGCAGAATTATTATTCAATATCAGATCAAAGGCATATATGAGCCAAAAAGATTAAACATCGTCATAGACTAGGCCAGGGTAGTAGGGCTAGGCATAGCCATTTTAAACGTTAGAGATCAACCGGACTAACGGGCACAAACACTGTACTGTCTAGTTTCTAATGGCCCTTTTCCACTACCCTTTTTCAGCTCACTTCAGCTCGACACGGCTCGCGTTTCGACTACCAAAAACCAGCACGACTCAGCTCGTTTCAGCCCTGCTTAGCCCCTAAAACTCGCACCGTTTTGGGGTAGGGCTGAAGCGAGCCAAACCGTGCTGACTGAGGCTGGGGGCGTGAGCAGACACTCCCCTGTGCACTGATTGGTGAGGAGGAGTGTCCTCACATGCCCACACACGCCCCGCGAGCGCGCTGGGATCTGTAAACACCGCAAACCCGGAAGAAGAAGAATTACGAATTACGAGAATTTCTGAAGCCTTATGCGCCTCGCCTCATCTATACGCTCTTGCCAGTATCTGTTGGCGTTGTCAAGCCACAGCACCAAGACCAGCAACACTAACGACTCCATGTCCTCCATGTTTATTGTTTACTCTCCGGGTCGTGAGACTACTGCTTAAAAGCTCACTGAATCAGTGACATACAGAGCATCGTGGACGAGTTCGCGGAGCGCAAGGCTCGTCGTATGCCCTTCAAATAATGCGCGCAGTAGGCTATTGATGTTTTATTATGAGCCATGTACAGTATGTCGCCGAATGTTTTTTTGTTTCTGAGTTACATGTTCGTTTGAAGGACTTAATGTACAAAATAACATAGTTGCACCCCGTAGTGTTGAAATTGGTAAACACAGTGCATTCAGTGAGGTTTGCACCGCCCTCCTTTTATTTCTGACTCTTCCTGTCACTGCTGCAACCTCTGAGCGCTCATTCGTATGCCCTTCAAATAATGTGCGCAGTATAGGCTATTGATGTTTTATTATGAGCCATGTACAGTATCCTAATGTTTTTTGTTTCTGAGTTACATGTTCGTTTGAAGGACTTGATGTACTAAATAACATAGTTGCACCCGGTAGTGTTGAAATTGGTAAACACCGCAGTTGCGGACATTTTGTAGCCTAAAATGATGTTATGATAAGCTTTAATAAAGGGTCCGGTCATTTGCCCCGCCCCCGGCCCGGCTCTGACTTGTTCCGCCACTGTCACTGATGTCACTGTTTGCGCTGCTTAACGACATCACGTGACGTCCACCCACTTTCGCTAACTCCACCCAATGTGTCCACCCACTTCCAGCCAGCACGGTTCAGCGCGGTTGTAGTCGAAATGCAACTCCAACAGCCCCGCTCAGCCCGACTCAGCTCGACTCGGCACGGCACAGCCGCGTTTGTAGTGGAAAAGCGGCATAAGTATGCAGTTATCATTCAATCCGAAAATCAACTTAACAGATGCACTAGGAGTATTGTATTAGAAGATTACACCTACCTGATATGAAGTGTTCACTACAAATTCGGCTGGTAGAACTGGGGTACCAGTTTTCTCTTCGCACAGCGGACACCCATTTTGCGCGTCTCTATAAAATGACTGGCCCTCCTTCTGGCCCTGTCTATTGGTACAACCAAATGCTGAACAAGATATAACCATTCTCGAAAGATCTACTCCCACACACTTGATAATTAGAACGGGTTCGTCTAAGTTCTATGCGTGGCCATGCCGTCCAAGATGGCAGATAAACAAATATCACGTGACCTCGTGACGTCACGTGCACGCTCTCTATATAGTGCGGACGCTATTTTGTAGTGCTGTCCGAAAACCTTAGTGAGATTATTTACACCCTATGTAGTGCACTCAAAATATCCCACAATGCATCATGAAAAAAGTAGTGTACAACCGATGGTCACTAACCAAAGCAATATATATCCCATCATGCATTGCGGTCACGCTGAAAGAAATCAAAGTCTCAATATGATTTAATAAAAAGGCAGCGGCAAAGAAGAAAGTATTCAGCCTTGATTTAAAAAAAAAAAAAAAACAACAACTGAAAGCTGCAGGTACTTTGTATTGATTAATGTGGGAAATACGCGCAGTATAATATGGACTTATCACAAAAATACATGCACGTATTTATTATTTTGAAAACCCATCAGCCGACTGATCTGGCACGTTTTCATTGTGCGACAGTAATGACGTAAATGATAGCACGACGGACTAGTGTCCGAAAGAGTTTCTTCATCTTACCAATGAGCTCACTATATAGTCCTCTATACAGTAATTCCCTAGATAGGGAGTAGTGAACGATTTCAGACACACGGTTGGACTTGAGCACTGATGACTCGGACTCGTGCATTAACTGCATTTGGACTCAAACGCTACGTTCACACTGCAAGGCTTAATGTTCAATTCCGATTTTTTTGTGAAATCCGATTTTTTTGTGAGGTCGTTCACATTAACAAATATATGCGACTTATATGTGATCCTCAGTATGAACGAAAAGCGACCTAAAAGTGTTCCGCATGCGCACTGCAGGATACGACGACGTCGCACGCAGTGAGCATGGCCAGTGTTTACGGAAGTAAAACCGCCCGGTTGCGGTATGACCCATCCAATCTAGCTTGAATAGCTGCATCCCCCCAAATGGAAATCAGCTCCCTAACCTCTGCGTCCTTCCATTGAGAAGGTTCAGAACCTTCACAGCCCGAAGCGTCCCTCGCATTGATGTCATGCGCAGGGGCGCAGATACGTTTTTTGAACTGGGGGGGACAAAAAACTGGGGGGGACAAAGCTGCCAGCAAACCAACCCCAACCCCGATATGCCTGTCAAACTTGTTGTGTTACCATAGCAACCAAGCTCAAGCTCGCAACCTGTGCAGTCTGCGCAGCTCAACCAACCGAATATCAGTCTTTGTTTTGTTTTATGCGAGTTGTTGCAACTATGTATACACTGCCGTGCACCTCAATAAACCGAATGGTAATTAGTCTTGATTTTTCCGTGAGGTTTGCCTTATGCAAAGTGGGGGGGACCGAACGAAGTGAATTTAAATCTGGGTGGGACGAATCCCACCCGTCCCACCCTCTATCTGCGCCCGTGATTATGCGCCATGTTGTTGTAACTTTTTTTGAGAGACTCGCCGCCTACTTCAGCGCAGAATAGTGACGTTTGTGGCTTGTTGATGACGTGTAAGTCGGATGAATGCGACCTGGCGGTTCAGACTGAAGTCGCATATGAAAAGAGCGGATAGGAATCGGAATTAGGACCACATATCCAAACGGCCTGGGTCGGATTTGAAAAAATCGGATCTGTGTCGTTCATATTGTCAATAAAAGATCGGATACAGGTCACATATGGGCGAAAAGATCGGATTTGAGTCACTTCAGCCTGCAGTGTGAACGTAGCCAAATTGCCGACGAGGACTCATTATCTCCACCAAGGAGGTTATGTCTTCGGTAGCGCTGGTTTATTTGTTTGTTGGTTTGTCTGTTAACAACATTACGGAAAAAGTTATGAACGGATTGCTCTGAAATTTTTTCTAGGTGTGTGACTGGGCACAAGTAACAATCCATTAAAATTCTGGCGGTGATCCGGATCACCTTCTGGATCCCGGATTTTTTTTTAAAGGATTCTTGGCAGAGGTCTGCGCTCTCAGAGTGCTTTTCTAGTTGTTATTTGTAACATGCCATAATAAGGCCAACCATTTTTTATCTTTAGGTTCACGGATTTTTTCAACATATTTTTGATGATGTCGGTCGAAATAAAAATAAGTGTCCTTGTCCAATTTTTTTTTTTTTTGCATGGCAAAATTTCAATGTCGGATTAAGATGATAAAATAATTTAAATTCAAGAGACACACTTTACATACACACACACACTTATTTTGAAAACCCATCAGCCGACTGATCTGGCACGTTTTAAATTGTGCGACAGTAATGACGTAAATGATAGCACGACACTAGTGTCTGAGTTTCTTCATCTTACCAATGAGCTCACTATATAGTCTATACAGTAATTATATTATATAATATATAGTGTGCATGCGCGCGTGTTCTTGTGTACAAGTTTATAACACGTCCGAGCATTCCAGTACTTACTTCTCTGAAGGTATGTGGTCATATGACCGTTGAGCTCTCATGAGCACATCGAAGGCTGATACGTTCGTGCTACTTGATTCGATAGGACTCTCTGCGGCACCATCCTCTTCTAATTCCACAGTCAGATACTTGCAGTCAAAATCGTGAACTAACGTTATGGCAGGCATGTTTGGCATCGCGCTCATTACATCACCACCTTCTTTCTGAGAACCAAAGATCGTTTTGATCTTTTCATTGTTTACTTTCAACGCTTGAGAGACGAAATCGCCCACGTTTTGGTTAGTGAGACAGTGAAAAGACTTTTCTTTACCACACTTTATGCTTACGTACAGTTGAGGCGATAGCTCGGAATCCATGCTGTCAGTGTCAGCCATGGTCAGCACGAGGTTGGCACTGTCGTAAAGCGGTTGTAAACACCATAAAAACATTCAAGTGAATATTCAATGTCGTAAATAGTTTCGTTTTCGGACTCGGCTGAAGCGGATATATACAACACGCATTGTCGTTTGTATTTGTGATTCTAATACTTTTTACTTAGGGCGTATTCACACCTACGTTGTTTGGTCCGGACCAAACGGACCAAATTTCCCTTGGTCTGGACCTTTTGGGTTGGTCTGAATACAAACCACCGAACTCTGGTCTGGACCAAACAAGCGGACCGAGACTGAGCTGCAAGGTCGGACTCGGTCCGGACCAAAGGAACCCTGGTGCGGACCTTTTGGAGGTGTGAAAGCAGACCGGACCTAATCCGACAGTTTTGCTTTTTTGTACCTCGGGAGCTTCCGTCGTTTGTCGAGAATTATGGGAAACAGAGTCTTGACACTCCACCGCAAAGTGCAAACACTGTTTCGGTTGTCAAGGGAACCTTACAACAGTCGTTCAGTCATTCAGACCAGTGGTAGGCTAGACTACAGAGTACAAAAAATGAGTAGGGGGCAAACGTGGGCCGAGGAAGAAACGCGTACCCTTGTGGATATATGGGCAGATGTCCACATATCTGAGCTTTTGGAGAGAACACACAAAAATGCCGACGTGTTTGCTGTATTCAGTGAGAAAATGAAGGAGAAGGGGTTCACGCGCTCCCCAGAACAATGTCGGCTAAAAGTGAAGAAACTCCGTCAGACCTACATTAAAATCAGGGACATTCTTTCAAAAAGTGGCGGTACTAGCGACTTGCGTGAAGAGCCATAACTGTCACAACATGATGTGCACTCATCAGCGCTATCCTCCGTGACTACTTTTGAACTTAACGCTTTGTGCGTGTGTCGTCTCTGACCAATAGCTGAACGACCTCAGGGCGCGTGGCTTTGTTGACAGATTTTGGTCCGCTTACTAAAATGTACAGTGTGAAAGCGAACCGCACCAAAATGAAAAAATAAAAAAACCATTTGGTTCGGACCAGAGCAAGTGAACTATCCTGGTCTGAATACACCCTTAAAGAAATATGACCTAGTACCAGGGATACAGTGCTGTTACAAGAAAAATGTGTGACTATTTTTTTTTTTTACATTTCTTTTTGTACGTTTCGGCGGTTAAAATAAAAATACGCACAGACTTTTTATTTTTCTAGCGGTAGTATTTAACTGCCGTCAGCGGATGCGTGATCCGAAAAATCTAAAATGAGTCGCCTAATTTTGTGCAAGAGAATGCACATTCACCTGTTCATACGTCATGTTCAGGAACAAACTAACGTTAATGGCACTAAAATGCCTGGAGAGAACGCCCCGAGGATTGTCCACCTTGCTTATACAAACTTTTCCGGGGGGGGGCCTGCACTGCTGTGTGTTCCATATGTAAAAGAACTATCGAGGAGACGACGGGGACGACCTCGAACTTCAATAGTCTTTTGGTAAGACTCCACCCAGAGAAGGAAGTGACACACTAATGTTCATCGTTCTGTTGATAGTGGGCAGGGCTTGCTTGCTGAGCGATGAACTAGCTGGTGTTCACCCTCTCTCATGTTATTTGCCCTGTTGATAGTGGGCGGGGCTTGCTGAGCAATGAACGAGCTTTTTACCTGTAGCCTGTTAACTAAAACGGGGCAGTTGAGCAGGAACGTTAGTCCAACACAGCAGCAGAGACGCTTTCACATAAAGGCAGCAACAGACACCGTCAAATGGTGCGGTTGGAGTCTTGTTCTCGGACTCGACTCGAAATTTTCTTTAGTGACTTGGACATGAACACTGGGGACTCGAGGCTTAGTGACTCGACGACGACACTGGTTTGTACTCCATTTTGTCAAAGATCTTTACTGTTTGAAATGTAAAGGTTTGTTGGGATAATATAAAAATAAGAATATCAAAACATACTACTTTTGTACATGTCCTCGCATTCTGGATTTGTACATCATCCAACATGGCGGCGAGTGCATACGTTACACGGTCACATGAAGAACATGTCCAATAAAACATGCTCGTTTACCCACACTCGTGTAGGTGGTCATGATAACGAACAGATGACACAAAAACGACTGCGGATGTATTTTGCAAGTTGTGATGCCAATCAATGCATCTGTATCAGTACTGAAAAGTACCCAAAGATGTTTTCATACTCGTTCTGGGAAGGTGGGGAAGCTATTGACGCATCCTGGTTTAGATATTAATCAGGATGTGAAACAGATTTGGGACCTACCCCAATTTTCTCATCAATCAACTGCCTGGCCATCTCCATCTGCTGCGGGGTGCCTCTGATGGAGAAGATGCGCACGTTGGGGTCGGTGTTGAGAGGCGGGTTCCTCTGCAGCTCCACATGAGCTCCAGACTGCTGGTTGATGTTTTTAATGGTCTCTCCACCTGAGGAGAACAGGCACAAGTGTATTTCTTTTTTTTTTTTTAAGATTTTTTTTGGGCTTTTTTCACCTTTATTATTGGATAGGACAGTGTAGAGACAGGAAATAAGCGGGAGAGAGAGAGACGGGGAGGGATCGGGAAATGACCTCGAGTTGGAATCGAACCTGGGTCCCCGGATTTATGGTATGGCGCCTTATCCACCTGAGCCACGACGCCCCCACAAGTGTATTTCTTAGGAACTTCATAGTGGTTCAGGCAGAATGATGCTATTAAGGCTTTTTTTTTTGGGGGGGGGTGGGAGTTCCTGGGAGCAACAACTCTGTGAAGGTGCTTCCACCTTATTATATTTAATAGCTGGAAATTTGTTCTCAGAAAAAGTTGAATCCACGAGACAGACATGTGATTGTTCTGAACGGTGCAAGAAGATCCACTCCTTCAGCAGTGGAGCAAATTTTAAAGCGTATCCTCCTCCTCCTACTACTTCGAGTCCATTCTTTTCTTCATCGTCGAAAGGGAAAAGCTGTTGGCAAGGAGATGAGACTTTGTCTCATGGTCTTCTGTGCTGAAACAAAGCCTTTAGAAAGCTTCCTGTGGGTGGCGATGGAGGGTGGGGGAGGGAAACAGGGATGTCCCCCAAAATCAATTACACGTTTGTTCACTTGAGACTGATGCTCGCTTGACCCAACCTGACCCCTGGCTGAAAACGCTCCTCAACTTATCCCCGCCTTTTCTGGACTCCTTGCCAAGGACGATGGACTGAGCGTGGGCCAATAAGCTATTGTCAAACACATTTAACTTCTGCAATAATGAAGCCATTATGAGCTTTGCAGAGGAATAAAGATCCCAAGCGCTCAGTTATTGGACTGGACGTGGTCCTGGCTGCTGTATGCAGGATGGGCTTTAATTTTGAAGGGGGTCTTAAATGGCGCGAGAGCGTTTTGCTGGTGGTCTTAAATGCGGAATGAAAAGACACTCTGGCAAAGCACTTGGTGTACACAATGAGGTGTGTTTTTCAGACTTAAGTTGGGAATTAAGACCCCCCCCCAGAATAAAACCTGACAAAAGAGCACTTGTGTCCATTTCTAAACAACTGATCTAAATCCAACATTTCCATCAATTCCAGCACCGCACTCCAAACATGAGGGTTTTTTTTTTTTTTGTGTGTGTGAGAAGGTACAATAAGCAAGTTTGGAATCCATCCAGGTCCCATTATACCTCAGCCAACATTATTTTGAATGATGAGTCACGTTCATGGAGCAGTGCTGAGGAAGAGAGACTTTGGGCATCATCATGATCTTACTCACCAAGACAAGCAACGTCAAGTTCCAGGTTCGCAGACTTCGTTTCACAGGTTAATGGTTCGAGCAGTAGGAAGCTGGTACGCAGATGACACCATGGTAAAAATCCATCAGTTTTTAATTATCGTTTTGATTGCTCACCATATACTGTTTGTCATTTTACTCAAATAAAAATTTATGTCTGATACATTGGGTTTGTTAAAGACTGTAGTAATTATATATTGATGTAAAAGATGAAGGATAAATCTCATAAAAAGTTCCTTTCAGAATGCATTTCCTTGCAAAGGTACTGTATATACACCAAATGTTTTGGCTTTAAGTGTGAACTTAATTAGAACTTACGTGACACTAAATCACAGTTAATACCCTTTTTACATTTATGTTGTCTAACACCAATATTGGACAATTACAAGTCCACGAGCATTAAAAACCATGAAGTATAATTATTCTGAAGTAAAAACATTTAAACAATCATGAATAATCCCATATTGGGGGGGAGGATTTAACAACTCCTTGATCTTAGGCCTCAAATTATTTTCCCCTCTTAGTGAAACAAAAAAAAGTCAATAGAGTTAAACTGCATTTAGTTATATTACAACTATAAGTTGATTAAAGATTAATTTAGACACATCCAACACTGTCGGGTAGTTCACTGAAGTTAGGATTCGTGCACCAGGGCAAGTCTTCACCTGTCACTTTTCAAGGAATGGCACAAAATTGCATAATGAAGAGAAACACAAAAACCACACTACCTTTCCCAATCACAAGGCCACACTTGTCTGCCGGTATCGTGTAGGTCACTTCCTGTAGTCCTCCTGGAGCCATGTTCCAATCAGCACGGCCTCTACCCCGGCCACGGGGACCCAGAGCACCTCCGAATCCATCACGCTCCTGAGGGGGTACCCAAAAAAAAAAAAAGCTTCAAGATAGTACCGCACAAAACATCACCCTCCTTTTATGAAAATTGGATGCAAAGGCGGCTGAAATGACAAGAAAATCTGGCTCTCGTGTTTTCCCACAAGAACACACTTAAAAGCACAAAATCTGGCATGCTGAACTGTTTCAACTGGTTTTAGGGTGTTTGTCAAAGGTGTGGTTCGTAAGCTGATTTATATACACAATCCAGCGTTTCATCAACTTCTAACGATGCAAATCTTCTGTGCTGCGTTTCACACCATAAAGCAAGACAAAGTACCTGTGCTGTGTGGACCAGCTCGTTGATGAGGTGAACTGCGTGCTGACATCGATCCGGCTGTCCCATTACCTGAGCGATCCGCTCTGGACTGATTCCGTCATCTGAAGACACGTGTAGTAAAAACAAACATTAAAAGACAGTTATTTAAAAAAAATAATAAAATATTATATATATTTCAGCAGACATCATGTACTACAACTAATATTGGTTAAGCACTTGGCTGGTGTACGTTTTAGAAATTTTCCACCAAACGGTGCAGCACAACTTGACTCAATAAACCCAACCCCAGGTCTAACCACATTCTGAAGTGTTTTTCCATAACACGAGTCTGAACATAGGAATACTAAACCCAGACACTGACTACATTTACATGCACATCCAAATCGAGCTGCTGTCGGTAATCGAGCTGAAGGTCCCAGCAGGGTGCCAAAGAAATCCAATCCTACATGCACACAATGAAATCGGGCTATTGTGTGAGGTGCATTGTACACCCGAGCCACAGGTGGCGCTACACGCCCCATCGTGTTGGTACACTTCCGGCTGTCGTCATGAAGAGCTATTCAAGAGTGTAAACAAAGTTATCAGTTCCGTGTTCTCCATTGCGCGTTTTTCTCCCGTCCGTGAATTTTAATATATTCAGCTCCTTAAGCTGAATGAGCATGAACTCTGTCTCCTCATTGCTCCAGAAGTGCACGTTTCTGCTTGCCTGTGGCAGTGGGGGCGTGGTCAAGCGCCGGTCTGTGACAGGAGGGCGGAGCCAGGGAAGGTGAGTGGCAGAATCACTACACCTGACGGTAATTAATCTGTGTTTGTGTGTCTTCCCAGTAACCGCGCCCTATTTAAGGAGGCAGAGGGAGAGCAGAGGGGAAAGCTCATCCCGGGACTAGAACACAGTGCGCGCGTGCGCGCTTCTCTCAAGAATAAAAATAGGCTGTTAAACTGAAAAGTCTGACAATAAAAAGCCTATTAGTACCAGAAGCTTTGTCCTGCCGTCCTCTGTGCTCCACCCACACTTCAGAGAGCTCTACATCGCCATTTTCTCTTCTTCGTTTGTTCCTCCTGACCTCTTCTGCTGCTCGCTACTACTGTTGTCATGCCGACCGAGGCTGTTGTGTTTCCCGCTTGTGGTCTCGTCACTCGTCACTTCCGGAAGGGGCAGTAAGTAGCTCGAGAGGGTATACATGCACAAAGTAGCTCGGCAGAAATCGCATAAACTAGGTCGTGTAGCTCGATTCCGAGAAATCAAGTTCGGTTCAATTTCAGCCGAATTAAGGTGTATACATGGCATTTTGAACTTCGATTTCAGTCGAGCAACGGCAGAAATTCGATTCTCTCTATGTGCATGTAAAGGTACTGACTGTCTCTTTATACTGAGTGCAAGACAAAGCTTCCACAAAAAAAAAAAAAACAAAAAACAAAAAAACCTCAGCATGCTGGACAAACGCAAGGGTGCCAATATTTTTCCTCAAACAACAAATTTGTCTAAAACAAAAGACCACACATCTATTTTCTGTAGCCGAAAATGCATGTAGGCTGCTAGACAGGCTGCACAACATCATTATGGTAAAGCCCATGTTGGGCGCAAACAGGAAAGCCTTTGGAATTTGGTTAGTGGATTTCACTTGGATTGTGGACAAGTGACGCTAAACATTGATATGGAGCAAAACCTTAAACTGTTAATTAAAATGATTTTGCTGCTTAAATCTGCCAGAAGATCTATTAAATCAGGATGAATCGATGACGACAGCGTTTGACGAATCAATGGTTTGCGCTAGATTTTTTTTTTTTTGCTCTTCTCACATTGCGGTTCAGCTAGTACAGGAGCAGGGCGACTAAATTCAGCACGGCTCACTGGCTACAGTAATCATTTGGTGTAAAATCGCCAAGTGCTCAATAAACACAGCGACACGGCGTATGTATTAATGCTGATCTCCTGCTGAGACACGTGTGAGCGTACAAGACCTTGGAGCATCATTAATCTCCCTTAAAGCCTTGAACACTGTTACGTCGCGGCCCGTGTCCTCTTCACAGACTTAAGAGATTTATTTGACGTAACTGTCTGCACATGCCTTCAATTCAGTGCAGGTAGACAGAAGCTCTTCCCATTCTGACATTACACCAATATGTTTGGGCAAATTTAACAATTTGTTAAACGTAGTCAAGCACAAAAGATGCACTTCTTTATAAGGAGACTAAACTACATTGTGCAGTAAGGGAGAAAGAATCGTTTAAGAAAAAATAAATAAATAAAAAAACCGTCAAGGACGGAGCAGCTCATCTGTCCTGCCATCAAAACCACCATGACGACCAAAATATCAAACAGAACTGAAATGTGAGAAAGGACCAACATCCATGACAAATTGATCACAACAGGGGGAAGAAAAAAAAATTCAACAAAAGGACTAAATTTTGTTCCCTGAGGGAAGATCGACCCAAAACACTGATCAGAACTGAAATCGGGTGAGAACTGAGGAGATACAATTCTAAACAGAAGTCCCAAATCTCGTAAAGTTGACCTCATTAGCAAAAAAGTTGACAACACGAATGTCCGAGTTTTGTGCAGAATGACTAGTTCTTTCAAATAAAACAAATCAGAACTGAAATCCATTGAGAACTGAGGGAGGAGACACGATTTAACTCAAAATAAACTGTTTACAACAGGAAAAATTAACAAATGACCATGTTTTGCTCCTCAAGGAAAGATCTACCCAAAAACATCAATCAGAACTGAAATGAAAGAGGAGATACAATTCTAGTGAGACGCCTGGAAAAATTTCATTCATTCATGTGATCCAATTAGTAACTCGTTAACAAAAAAATTGGACAAAACCAAGTAGTGTGTGGAGTGATGAGTTCTTTCAAACAAAACGATCGGAACAGAAATCCGTCGAGAACTGACGGAGGAGATACAATTTAACTGAATTGTGGATGACGGACGCCATGCCATGGCAACAGCTCATCGGCCTTATGCACAGATGAGTCAATTAAAACGCTATCTGTGGGAAGTAAACATTTAATTATCAATAATTCATAGGATGAAATGAGTAATTTGTAAAATATAATTGTTCCCATTCAAGATGCAAATATGGAGCTGAAGTTTGTCCATTCAGCTGACTGGAATGTAATCGGATTACATAAAACCAGGATACGTTATATTAGTGTTTGTAACGCTATACATTTTCTAATCATGTTTGCCAGTTTGCAAATAAACTGAAATATGGTCCAGATGATACGGTAACTGGAACCATGTCACCGTTTTAATCACCGTACAGCCCAAATTACAGTTGGATATATGTTATTTTTACCCCAAAACTTGATTTTACAGCACCTTCGACCATTGTGCACTATTGCCTTATGGGAACAAATTTACCAACCACCCCCTTTTAATTTTTTTAATTAAAATTTTGCTTATTTGAACCATATTTAGTAATAAAAATACATTAAAATAGAAATAATGAGACGTGCTGCAGCGACACCGACCAGGTTTGAACTGGATCCTCACACCAGCATCATTCTGGATCTTCTTGATCATCTCTCCGTTTCTTCCGATGACGATGCCCACGGCGAACCTCGGCACTGCCACCTGTATAGTTAAAGAAACGGTGGCTCAAGATACAGCGTGTAAATGCATACGTGTGCATGCATACGTGTGTGCGCGCGCGCGAATTTACATCCAGACTGGTTCCTCCCAGCCTTGAGCCGAAGTCGCCCAGTCGTCCGGTCCTGAAGTCTCCCTGGTCCTTATCCCGGATGATCTCTGCTACCAGCTCTCGTGCTTGCTGAAAGATACAGAAATGGCGCCGAGTTAGCCTCAGAACACGCCGCAGAACACGTTAACCACCATCACGTGACCCAGAGGACTCACCTGCACTTTATAGGGATCACCAGAGATTCTCAACGGCTTGTCAGCGCCAGTGGGCATGGGACCATCCTGAATCATAACCATCTTCACTCCTGTCCTCTCCTGAAGGCAACACGGAATGGAAATTACGGATCATTTAATGAACCAGCTGCATATTTGGATTCCCCCCCCAAGCCAAAAGTAACACACATACCTGAAGTTGTTTAATGGTATCTCCCCCTTTACCAATGACGAGACCCACTTTGCTGGCTGGAATCAGGACGTCCTGGCTGGTTTCGTTCCCGTTCCGGCATCGCTCCACGATCTGACTCAGCAGCCGCTTCGCCTGCCTGGAATTGGACACAAACAGAATCAGGATCACAAGGGACTAAACATGCGTGCTCTCTCACACACACAGAGAAACAAGGAGTGTTTAGCATTATGCTCTAAACATACAGCATCACACTGTTAAAGCTATAGATTTAAAGCAGAGTGCTCCACCAGTGCGCCACTGATTAACTGAATCATCTAAATCATGCAGACAGCAGGTGCTCATAAAACCCCAAAACACTGACATAATTAACACGATTTTGCATCTAAACCTCAAGGAAATAACCTCAAAAATAGTTTAATATATTCCAAGGCAAATCACAATGTTTGAGTGCCTTAATTTTAAAAAAAAATTGTATTGCACTTGCAGCCTGATGAACAGTACAAGGCTCTGTGCTTAATAATTAATTTCTAAATGTTAGTATGCACTTGACTTTTTCACATTAAATATCAGCATTAAGATTGTATGAGAGCCATTCCACTAAATCGGTGCCATTTCCGTCCCTAGAAAATTATATGTATAAATGCACAGAAAAATGTACTTTAAAATACATTTCCTTATTACGCAGAATGTCCTGCACATTGATCTGATTTCAAACTTAAGATACATAATTGTAAAGATTAATAAAAACTACCTAAAATACTGAAAAATAGCATGTGTTACCTGTCCCCGCACTCTAACTTTATACTTAACTATGAAATATTATGATTAAAATCCTTCAGAAACAGTATTTCTTTTGCACTGTTGTGTGACTCCATTTCCTATCCATGGTTTAAATATATTTTTTTCATAAGAAATCCATAATATCTTAGTTAAAATACACATTTTAGTCGTATCCCTGGGTTTTCACTCAGTCCTGTTACCCAAACATACTACCCCATCTGACAAATTTGGAACATTCCATAAATCACATGCTCAACAGGGAGTTACATCAGTTGTTTCTTCTGAAGGCCATGGGAAGACCAAAAGTTAGTTCTCTCATTTACTTTTCTGTATATTTGATGATTTTTTAGCTTTGACTGATAAGGTCAATGTCAACATACTGTCCTGTTACTTAAATTATTTCTTAGATGACGTTTATTTTAAAAAGACAGATTTTTGGTAAATCACTAGAATGTGCCAAGTGTGGTCATGCTATTAGCAATAACGCCATGTGGCTTAATTCCATGTATTAGCTAATCCTAGGCTAAAAACTCAGTCCTGTTACTCATATCTTTGACTTCCAAACCTTGTTAAAAAATAAATAAATAAATAAAATAACGTAGCCTGAGGTTGACCAGTACACATTTTGAATAGTTAAATGTGTGTTATTACAATCAGTGTTGAAAAGATATAACAAATTAAGTTTAATTTGGGAGTGGTATAACAAGCAAATGGCACCCACTCGGTGGAATGTCCCATGAAAGAGCAACAGTGGGGCTTAAATACAGAGCAGAATGACACACAGCTACAGTACAAAATGCCTTGAAATACTGAGAGCTTACTCAATGCTCTCTGGACTCCCAGTCAAGGTGCAAGGCCGGTCAATCATACCTCCACTGTCTACAGGAGCAAAACACACACACAGTTTACAACAACGAAAAGAAAAAAAAAAAAAAAAAAAGCCACTTATCTGTTTGTACTAGGTAGCAGTTTACAAAAAAAAAAAAATCCACACACAGTAACCAAATACAAAAGCAAAAGGACTAAAACAAAAAGCAAAACCAAAAAGTAATGGGATAAAGTCAAGTTAGCTCTTAGCCTTGAACACAGATGATGTCATCAGAGGTGATGTGTGGTTTAAATGAGCGAGGTGTGATTATGGAGCTGGAGGGTGTTTTGGGGTGGAGAAGGTCTGAAAACCCACCAGCAGCAATCTGGATCTTGCAGCCGGATTCCAACTGGATTCGAGTGATCTGTTCACCACCACGGCCAATTACTGGGGGAACGAGAAAACGAGAGAGAGAATGAAGATTTTTTTTTAAATAAAAATATACATGCACAAAAAATATGGCAAGCTAATTAAGTAACTGCATTAAAAACACAGCATATGCATGTGTAAGATGTTAAGCATTGAAAAAAATAAATAACCTGTTATAGGAAAATAATCTTATGACTAGTGTAAGCAGATTTTCATTATTTTATTTATTTTCCCCATAACAGGACGTCCTGAAAGGTCTTTTCTCTTGTATCAGTCATTTATCCATTTATTACATCGTAAATTTTGTCTGTTTTATCCTGTATCATCACCAATAAACCAAAACGTGCAAATTCATCAGTCTTAACTTTTTGAAATTTAATCCAGGGTTATAAAATGTAAAGGAACATTATATTGGAATATAATTTAAAAAAAAAAAAAGTGTAAGGTGTGGATGCAATGGGTTTTTATATTTGGGAGGGCCATAGTTGTGTGAACGGCCTTCTCCACCAGACAACTGGGAAGAATTTAAAAATAATTTTAGAAAATGGACAAAACATGACCTGAACTCATCATGATCTAGTGATTTGTCCACCCTGTATAAATTTACTTGTTTTGAAAAAGACAAATATATTTATTTATTTATATATATATATATATATATATATATATATATATATATATATATATATATATATATATATATATATATATAAATAAAAGATAGATAAGAAATGTTAATTAAGGGATAGACTTTTAACCTATAAACAGCAAAACCTCACCTCCATAACCCAGAGAGCAAGACCGCCACATCACTGTATACCCCCCATACCCATACACTGTACGGCTGTCTAATTTAACAAAAAAACCGTAGACAACTCGAAGCACAGACTGATACAATGCTCCTGCTGCATCAGTGAGCAAGTAAACAGCACAGATTCTCTCTTTGTGACAAACACTCAGTTTCTTAAAAGTCTGCGATTCATGTCAAGGATTTATTTAAAAAAAAAAAACCACACACCCACTCTGACATGGCTGTACTTACTGTAGCCCACCATCTTATCAGGCACTTTGAAATCTTCTGTTATTATAGCCCTGGACAAAAATCAAGAAATACAATTATAGCACAACAACTGCACAAGAGAGAGCAGCTCATGTAATTAGTCAAGAAGCTGCAATTTACACACTTTTCTAAACTGCAATAAAAAAAAAAATGAGGAAATTACACTCGCTGCTCTGAAAAGCTGAACACTGTCATAAGATACTGTGCCGGGCAAATTTACATTTCAATACAAACTACTGAAAACTGAACGGTAAATGCTGCAGGCAAATTATTTAAAACATAAGAATGAAAAAGAAAGAAAAAGGTGTGTACCAGACATAAGACAAACTGCTTAAAACAATGAAATTAAAAAAGTGAAAAAATTAAAAAACTCAGTGTTTACCACAAAGAAAAAAATTACACAACGAAAAAAAATAAAATAAAATTCATAAAGATTTACAAAGAACATTGGAAAAAACAAAACAGCCGGGAGGAAAAAAAAATAAAAATAAAATTCAGGAAAAAAAAAAAATCTAAAAGCACAGGAAAAAAGAAACCTGTATTATGTACTGTACTAACTGCCTTTTCCTCCCCTGTATTATATTCTTCAGTTGTGTGGCTTCGAGTGCTTTAACACTCCTCTCAGGTTGATATTCACAAATTACACAGACTCAACAACCAACAGATCAGTTTTATATTTAAAGTGTGTATTTAGACTGGTTTATGGTTCTGGGAAACACACCCCTCCACTGGAACATGTACTGCGAGTTAAAAATCTAAAAATTCTCAGATACTCGCTGAAAACCCAAACTGCTGAATTGCTCGGTGCTGTAATCTCAGCCTGGAGTTAAAAAAAAAAAGGCTCCAAACAGCTGAAAGTGCAAGTGAATTTTCTTTTATTTTTAACTCCCCGAGTACAGAGCGATCCTGAGGTGGAAACCAGTTTTATAGAGAACATGTATCAGGGTTTCCCATACATAGACCATTGTGTGGCGCAGTGCCACACAATGGATTCCTATCGCCACACAATCAGACTTGCAATTTTGAAAAAAAAAAAAAATCCGTTGCGTATCGTTCCGTTCATTCATAGTGCTCTTTCTTCTCGTTCACGCACACACCCATACAGAGAGAGAGAGAGAGAGAGACGGAGAGGCGTGTCCACAGGCCTGCCGGTGCACATATACCCGGACTGCAAGTAGGCCTGTTAGGCTAATTAAAAATAACGCAGCCTTCCCGATTCGCCTTCCGACCCCTTATTTTAAAAGGTAGCCTACGTCGTGCTCGTGATGAGCTTTATCATAGCCTTCTTGACTTACAGGAAACGGACATCCCTGAGTCAGGCTAGAAACCAATTTTGATGCATATAGTAGCAGCTTGACACGAGGAACCGGCCTTATTGCATTATCCCGTTTATCCCGCTTCAGCAGTCACTTCCCTTACGATAGGGCACTTGAGGTTTTTTTTCAGGAAGCCACGCAGAATTAAATGTTCTGATAGGGCATGCAGGCTTTGCACCGATTAGGGTAATGCTTTTTCATTATTGTTAGTTGTCTTCGTGTGACCTTAAGTGGTTTCTTACATCTAATTATGATATTTTATTTTATTATTATTTTGTTGTTACACTATACTATTTATTTCATTTTAGTATTGGTTGAGGTAAGTGTTGAGTTCAATATTTAAAATAAAAACCTCCAGCTTGTTTTTTGCAATTTATTCCTTGAATGTCAACTAAAGAATGATTGAAAGATTGCCACCAAAAAGGCAAAAAACTAAGGTAAAAACCAGAGATGCACCGATTGACCGGCTGCCGATCGGAATCGGCCGATTTTCATGTGATTGGCCATGACCGGCGGCCGGCCGGTCAAAATTAAAATATGCCGATTTTCTGCCTATCAAAACTTGTGTATCACAGAGATGAAAGTGGAAATACTCGTAATTCGCAACTAAAAAGACTGCAGCTACACTGGCAGCTTGAACATGCTTTCTAGTGCGATTGTGTTGCGCTTGCGCAGAACAGCGTCAGTCCTGCACGCCTAACGAGCTCCAGCGCGTGCCGTTAACAAAAAAAAAAAAAAAAAATTCACTATATTTGGATATCCAAATATAGTGAAATTTTTTTGTGCCAGATATTGGATGTGAAAAGAAGAAAATGTTTGTGGTTGTGTGAATTTCCCATTACAGGAATTAATACGTTAGCCTATTACCAAACATCTAGTTAGATTTGTACAAAGAGAGAAAGAGGGAAAAAAATGTCTTTTTGTTTGTTTTACGACCTTGGTTGCACTTGATTCCATTGGAAATTACTCTACAAATACACATTTGACAAAGATGATAGAATGGCTAATGGTATAAGTATGACTGGAAATTATTTTTGTATTTTGATACTGAATGAAGAAATGGGTTGTTCTATAAGGCGTAAGTTTTCAGATCTAAACAGGCTTATGAAAGTCTGTTCCATAGCAGTAGGCAAATAATATATGAGGGGGAAGTTGTTTTTGTGCCAGATATTGGATGGGAAAAGAAAAAATGTTTGTGAATTTCTTATTTCAGGAATTAATATGTTAATACCAAACATGAAGAATGTTCTTTGTAAAATCTGTCTTTTTGTTCGTTTTCAACCTTTGTGTTGAAAATTTATTACTGAAAATCTGGCAGAATGCTCTATTAAAGAAAAGATTAAAAAAAAAATTAAATAGTCTTTGTGTGTGCTGTGAAGTGGTTTGAAAAAATGAAATCGGAATCAGCCAAAATCGGTATCGGCAGGTCACACTCCATGGAAAATCGGAAATCGGCCCAAAAAATTGCAATCGGTGCATCTCTAGTAAAAACTAAACTTTAACTTAAATTTTGGTGAGTAATTTTCATAAATTTAAAAGACAGGTTTTCCACCAACATCAAGCCCAGCAAACTAATGGCCTGCCCTGTAATGTAAAGTTGGGTCGAGGAATGAAACCAGGCAGGGTTCTGGGAAAAATTGTTTTAGCTGTCTTCTCTTAAAGAACTTAAAAGAATTTAGATTGAACTGAATAATCTCAAATGCTTCTTGTAGCTTTAAAATAGTCCCAGCAGGTGACTCTGAAGAAAAATACTGTGTGTTTGAACACCGCCCGCTGTAAACACTTTGCATACACCCCAATGACCGACTCCACCGACCACCGCACACGATTCCCTCATCGGCGCAGTGGAACACCACAAATTGCTACCTGGTCTGTGGGAAACACTGTGTATGCTCTTAACAGCTGTGTGTACGGAATTCTGACAGCTGATGAGAAAGAGGTTCGGAGTAGTCAGTGACAGAGCTGAAATTATTATTATTATTTTTAACCATCCTGGACATGGTCACTTCCGAGAGGATTTATACAAATAGATTGCAAGCGGATAATTCTTCAAAACACCACAGATGTAGAAACTAATATGGACTCAGAACAATGTGTCTGGATCGCAATTGTATAAGAAATTGTTTCACAAAGAATTAAAATTTGTATATTTTTAGAACCAGAATGGCATTTTAAGAGATGAGACTCCTCTGACTGCATCGGTACATAAAATGACCACTTGTTCTTTATTATCTAAACTGTGTTTGATTGAGGATTTGATTAAAAACACTGAGAAGGACTCACCTTGGATGTACCATTGCACCAAGCTGGTTCCCTACTTCAAAAAAAAAAAAGAAAAAAGTCAATACAGCAGAACGATTAGCATAGTTTGTCTAAATACAGTAGCAGCTATAAGATTTGATCAGATACAGGAAGTCGATCAATCACTCACTCATATATAGGCTAAAATTTAACATTTAAATCAAATTTAAATAAAACATTTAAATCATTGTGTTTATTGCAGCAGAAACGGACAGTGATTCTCTAAGGGCACATCTTTTATCTCTAACTGCTTTTATATAGCCATTTCTGTACTTTCTCTTCCATTTGAATTCACAGAAAAACTAATTCTCCAATGTCGGGTCAATAGAACAACAAGAATTACTACCAAGTCTGAGCCTTCAGACAAAATCCAAATGCGTTTGACTATTAAAAGACCTAAAAATGACTGAAACAGTCAAATTAATTTAAAAGAAAAAGTTAAAACCACCACACACACACCAAGCTGAAGAAGCAACCAAACCCCAAACACTTCCATCTTTTGTCCATTTCAGTTTCTCCTTCTATAAATAAATATATAGCTATTAGGCCATTATTAAAAAATGTTCTGTTTCCGGTCCACCGGCCGGGTGAGTGCCGTTTGTGCGGGTGAAATTTTTTTTTTTTTACGCCAGTTTTTCGGGTTCGTAAATCTAAAATCGAACTTGACATTTCCGCATTCCCAGGGCTTTCCACTAAGGCTCATACTAGCCAGCCATAACAAATAAGTAGCCGGGGGGGTGAACACAAAAACTCCTGTGCACGCAGTTCCCAGGGTTAAATGTATTTTCCACAGACCATTTATTTATTCACTTTACTCAAATACAAAGTAAAATGGCAGTAAATCTTCTTTCTTTTCTTGCGTATTGCATCATGAGGCGTTCCTGGCTTGTAAATCTCTTATTTTCGGTGCATGACACATTCACGCAGCTGAGTGCGCGCGCACACCGCATGTCGGGGCGCGGATGAGTTACTCTCCCTTGATCAACAGTTCAGTTTGACATTGTCAGTCCGTTAGATAAACATTTAATTTTATTAAAATTGAAAATTAATATTTAGGGCCTGTGGGCTACAAAAATAGTCATTAAAGTAGCCGGCTGGACTTAATTGTGTGGCCGGCAGCCGGCGCTTGTGGAAAGCCCTGTCGAATCAGCTCTGCGCATGCGCCGTGCGGCACAAAAAAATGGCAGCCACCATGAAGGAAGGAGATCCGGAGTTTTCAAACATTTGCTGAAGTGTGAAATCGCAAAATGGTATTCTAGCGAACAACAAAATAGTAAAGATTCAGAAAAAAAAAAATCATTCAGTGATCATTTTAATAGTGTAATTTCATCCGAACTAGGCCTAACGGCCGATTTAGAACTACAAAAAGTCCGTGTGTCGGACATTTTAAGTACCTTTGTAAAAGTTTTACAAATGTTGCAGTCAGCATTTAAAATGCTAACTTAGTTTTTGTACAAGTTTCAGTTGATTAAACTGTCATTTTATTAAATGTGTCTGCTTTTGTAATTAAAAAAAAGTACTGAAAGAAAAGGCAAACAGCATTGCGATTTCTTATCCATCCATATATAATAAAAATAAATAAATAAATAAAAATAAATCCCTCCCTCCCGACTGAAATTTTTTTTGCCCACCCGGTGGACAGGAAACGGATTTTTTTTTTAAGGATGGCCTAAAGATCTACTATTGTATGCAATTCCAACTTGTTTATTCTTACAAGCAAAATGGCAGCATGTCCAAACAGCAACTCTGCACTTCCACAAAATCTTATTTCCTTCTTATTTTTCATTACTCTGTTATGCCGCTTTTCCACTACAAACGCGGCTGAGCCGTGCCGAGTCGAGCTGAGTCGGGCTGAGCGGGGCTGTTGGAGTTGCATTTCGACTACAACCGCGCTGAACCGTGCTGGCTGGAAGTGGGTGGACACATTGGGTGGAGTTAGCGAAAGTGGGTGGACGTCAGGTGATGTCGTTAAGCAGCGCAAACAGTGACATCAGTGACAGTGGCGGAACAAGTCAGAGCCGGGCCGGGGGCGGGGCAAATGACCGGGCCCTTTATTAAAGCTTATCATAACATCATTTTAGGCTACAAAATGTCCGCAACTGCGGTGTTTACCAATTTCAACACTACCGGGTGCAACTATGTTATTTAGTACATCAAGTCCTTCAAACGAACATGTAACTCAGAAACAAAAAACATTAGGATACTGTACATGGCTCATAATAAAACATCAATAGCCTATACTGCGCACATGATTTGAAGGGCATACGAATGAGCGCTCAGAGTGGTGACAGGAAGAGTCAGAAATAAAAGGAGGGCGGTGCAAACCTCACTGAATGCACTGTGTTTACCAATTTCAACACTACGGGGTGCAACTGTTATTTTGTACATTAAGTCCTTCAAACGAACATGTAACTCAGAAACAAAAAAACATTAGGCGACATACTGTACATGGCTCATAATAAAACATCAATAGCCTACTGCGCGCATTATTTGAAGGGCATACGACGAGCCTTGCGCTCCGCGAACTCGTCCACGATGCTCTGTATGTCACTGATTCAGTGATCTTTTAAGCGGTAGTCTCACGACCCGAATAGTAAACAATAAACATGGAGGACATGGAGTCGTTAGTGTTGCTGGTCTTGGTGCTGTGGCAGACAGATACTGGCAAGAGCGTATAGATGAGGCGAGGCGCATAAGGCTTCAGAAATTCTCGTAATTCGTAATTATTCTTCTTCCGGGTTTACGGTGTTTACAGATCCCAGCGCGCTCGCGGGGCGTGTGTGGGCATGTGAGGACACTCCTCCTCACCAATCAGTGCACAGGGGAGTGTCTGCTCACGCCCCCAGCCTCAGTCGGCACGGTTTGGCTCGCTTCAGCCCCACTCCAAAACGGTGCGAGTTTTAGGGGCTAAGCAGGGCTGAAACGAGCTGAGTCGTGCTGGTTTTTGGTAGTCGAAATGCGAGCCGTGTCGGGCTGAAGCGAGCTGAAGTGAGCTGAAAAAGGGTAGTGGAAAAGGGCCATTAGTCGGCACACTGGAACATAACCACTATTATTCTATCCACATCCACTGGATGAGCAATCGTACGCTCTGATTGGCTACTCTACTACTAGGCTATTGGCTCATATACCGTGAGTAGAGGAAAAACAAAATGGCGGCGTTTTGCTGAACCAACCGAGGACGAAATAAAAACAGCCCCCCCCCAAAAAAAGCAACAAAATATGGAATGAAAAGTATTTGATGGTAAGAATGTATGTATTTTTCAAGAATCACCACATTTTTCACAAATTGCGCCGGTCATTTCACCGGCTCGTTAAGCGGAAATTATTTTGTTGGATGTTTGGCATAAAGTTATTTATCGAATTTGCAAAAAATAAGAATGCTCCGTTTCTCAAAATCCAGTGAATGTGGATAGAATAAAACAGTTATTCCACTCCATCTCGTCGTACATGGCTTATAGATAACCCGGTACTACGTGCCTCGTCGGCTATCAGCTCATGTACAACTCGATTTTGTGGAATATCTTAATTGTATGTCATGATGTTGCTCTAACATCTGGCCACGGATAACCGAAAAGCATCTCTGAACCCAAAGTCTCGTCTTTTGTCCAGTTTCAGTGGCTCTGTGCCCAGCGTAGCCTCAGACTCCTGTCCTTGGTTGAGGATCCGAGATGCTTTTCTGCTCACAACCTTTATAAAGACCAGTTATTTGACTTCCTGTGAACTCTGAGCAGTCTGATCATTCTCCTCTGACCTCCCTCAACAAGCCGTTTCTGCACCGCAAAACTGGATGGATGTTTTTGTTTTGTGAATAAACTCCAGAAGTTCTGCATGTTCTTTTAAAAAAAAAGAAAAGAAAAAAAAACAATAATTGCAGGAGGAGATCAGCCATTTTGGAAACATTAAAAGCAGCTCATGTTGCAAAAACGCCGAGATCAGCGATTTTTTTTTTTTGATGCTTGACATGAAAATTACGTGACGCTCTTGACTTGCATCTGTAGGATTTTCCTGTACTTCTACAATGAAAGAGATATTCTAGTCTACTTTTTAATGATGAAATCAATTGCTTCAATACGACTCTGAATAACAGCGAGGGAAGTCAATCACAGGTTTGTGAGTGTAGTGTGAATAAAAGTTAAGCCTGAAGAAAGGAAACCTACAAAGCAACCACTGCGCAGTCACAGCTTGCACTTCCAGTTCTGTGTTTGTGTGTGTACGCGATACGGAAAGCTATTTGGTTGTGGTGATTTCCAGTCAGAGCGACAGGAAGTTATTTTTGCTTCCTTCATTCAGACACGATGTTACGAGCGTGACGAGAGAAAAAACAGTGCAGAAGTGTGTCTCGGGCTTGCACACCGTTTTCCACTGAGGTTTCGGTAAACCAGCTCGATACGAATGAAAGTAAAGAAATCGGATGTGACCGCACACGTCAGCAAAATTCAATAAATGGTTTTATTTAAAAAGGAGGTCATTTCCACATAATATTCCACCAAGCTTCTTTCCATTTTATATTTATGTACTTGATCACTCTTGCTGTTATTTTTTTTTTTAATCAGTTTATATTTTAGCTTTTTTTTTTTTATTTAGGCCAACATCTGGTTATTTTACAACTGCATTTCCATACACATTTAAATTCCTGCAGTAAAGATACATCACTCCATACACCACAAGTGACCATCAGTTAGTGTGAGAAATCACTCATCCTTTCCCTCCACACCACGACCGCTGTTACAGAACACTAAATATTTGAAATGTGCCGTCCAACATATCTGCAGCGTTTGTGTAAACTACACTGGCGAATACGTTCATCAAGCAACCACACTTCCTGTTCATGCCTTTACGCATTTAAAACCAGTTGGGTTATTTGCAAGCATGGGGGGAGAAGAGGAAAAAAAAAAAAAGATCACTAACACACACGTACGTCAAATAAACCATGACATCAGTTATAGATTTAAAAGACCTACACAGGTGTATGCAAAGCAAGATGGCTAAAAACATACCAGTGACTCGACCACAGATAAAGAGAACACCGCGAGTTAAATCGGTCCGTCAGCTACGAACGCGATGGTATTACAATATCTAGTTCAAGCAAAGAGCAAGTGTAATAACTCCTGATATCTCAGAGCATCTATAATATCTACACTGTTAAAAATAAGGGTACAGGAGGAGTTAATTTCTGTCCCCTATGGTACAATCTACACTAATGTACCTCTTAGGGCTCATTATTGGCCCTCAAGGTAACTATTGCCCCTTTTCCACCAAAGCAGTTCCAGGGCTGGTTCGGGGCCAGTGCTTAGTTTGGAACCGGGTTTTCTGTTTCCACTGACAAAGAACTGGCTCTGGGGCCAGAAAAACCGGTTCCAGGCTAGCACCAACACTCTGCTGGGCCAGAGGAAAGAACCGCTTACGTCAGCGGGGGGGCGGAGTTGTTAAGACCAACAACAATAAGACCGCGAAAGATCGCCATTTTTAAGCGACGAGAAGCCGCAACTGTACAAACGCGAAGTCATCCATTATTATTATTGTTGTTGCTGCTGCTTCTTCCGCGTTGTTTTTGCTTCGATATTCGCGCCAAGGTTTATGCAAACATAGCGACGTAACTGACGTATACAACGACGTAATGACGTGTCTTCTCTTAGCACCGCAAGCGATGGAAAAGCAAACTGGTTCTCAGCTGGCTCGCAAGTTGAACGAGTTGTGAACCAGCACCAGCACTGGCCCCGAACCAGCCCTGGAACTGATTTGGTGGAAAAGGGGTATATGTGAACCTTTACTGGGCCAAAAAAGTATGGAATCAATTTTGTGACAAAATGTTCATACAATACTTTTGAAATATCAAACAAAAACGATAAATCAAAATTTAAAAAAAAAATTCTAAAAAAAGTCAATTTTTTTAGACTGGCAAACAAATTATTCGTGTAATCGTGCAAAATATCAGTCTGTTACTCTTCAGAAACCTTTTATTTTTGTTCCGCGTCTTTCTCAGTTTTTTTTGACGCAATTTATTTTGGTTGCAATTCCAGCTTTCTCGTTTGCGCTCCCTGACTTCTTGCTTGCAGTTTTGGCACAAACTTCATGTGTGGGTGGGCTGTCCAGGAATGCATTCCCATTGGGTAACTTGTGTTTGACTGACAGCTACGCTCAGTGATTCCCCCGGAGGCTGTTGCGGCCATTTCCTACTCGGATTCTGGCGGACTGTTTGACGAGTGACCGATCCATTGACGGTAAACAAGGATCGAATGGACTTCACTGGCGACTATGATATTGAATTAATTCAACAAAGTATAAGTACGGGACAAATGTGTTGTATGTGTTGCAGTAGTGCACAGGTCCATTCGATCCTTGTTTACCGTCAATGGATCGGTCACTCGTCAAACAGTCCGCCAGAATCCGAGTAGGAAATGGCCGCAACAGCCTCCGGGGAATCGCTGAGCGTAGCTGTCAGTCAAACACAAGTCACCCAATGGGAATGCATTCCTGGACAGCCCACCCACACGTGAAGTTTGTGCCAAAACTGCAAGCAAAAAGTCAGGGAGCGCAAACGAGAAAGCTGGAATCGCAACCAAAATAAATTATGTCAAACAAAACTGAGAAAGACACGGAACAAAAATAAAAGGTTTCTGAAGAGTAATAGATTGATATTTTGCACGATTACACAAATAATTCGTTTGCCAGTCTAAAAAAAAATTAGACTTTTTAAAATTTTTTTTTTTTTAAATTTTGATTTGTTGTTTTTGTTTGATATTTCAAAAGTATTGTATGAACATTTTGGCACAAAACTGATTCCATAAAAAAGTACATACATACATGTTCCGAATTGGTATATACGTAAAGGGTACAAATAAGTACCTTAGAAAGTCCTGCTCCAGTGACAAGCCACTGTACTCCTAAGGGTACAATAATTAATGGTTATTCCATGAAATCGAGTCGTACATGAGCTGATGGCTGACGAGGCGCATAGCACCGAGTTAGCTATCAGCCATGTATGACGAGTTTGAGTGGAATAACTCTTATTCTATCCACATTCACTGGATTTTGAGAAACGGAGCATTTTTTTTTTTTGCAAATTCAATAAATAAAAAAAAACTTTGTACAAAGCGTCCGACAAAATCGTTTCCGCTTAGAACAAAGAAACCGGCAAAAGGACAGGAGCGATTTGTGAAAAATGCTACGATTATTCTTGAAATTTTTTTTTAAAAAAGGGTATGCGCTTACAATCAAATCCTTTCATTCCATATTTTGTTGCTTTTTTGTTTTCGAGTAGAGTTTTTATTTCGTCCTCGGTTGGTTCACCAACACGCTCCACCATTTTGTTTTTCTATACTCATGGTATATGAGCTGATATCCTAGTAGTGGAGTAGCCAATCAATCAATCAATCAATCAATCAATCAATCAATCAGAGCACGCGATTGCTTGTATCCAGTCAATACGGATGGAATAATACACTTCATTTTCTAAGAGTGTATCTGTATCTACATCTTAAATAACATGATACTCTGGGTTATTGTTCTGAATTAATGTTGCCTCACAATTTCTCTCTCTCTTTCAGCAGAGAGCATGATCAATACTGGCAGTGCACGAGATTTTATGAGAAAAATATGTTCTTTAAAATAGCTTTAAGAAAGAAGAATAATTAGTGATGTGATCTTTTCATTTCTGAATGTGCAAATAAAATTTTTTCCTCTAGTTTTCACCACGGTCTTAAAATATTGTCAATCCCTTGACAGCAGCACGATGCATCAAACCATGCAGATCCAAATCAAGAGCTTCAGTTAAATGTTCACAATGTTCAAACATCAGAATAGGAAAAATCACGATCTCAAAGTGTGACTTTCACTGTGGCATGGGTGTTGGTTTGAGCTAGATGGACTGGTTTGAGTGTTTCAGAAACTGCTGATCTCCTGGGGATTTTCACACAAACAGTCGCCAAAGTTTACACAGAATGGTGCGAAGAGGGGAAAAAAAACAAACAAACAAACATTGAGTGAGTGACTTTTGTGGGTGGAAACAAACGCCTTGTTGAGAGGTCAGAGGAAGGAAATAGTAACTCGTAGCAACTCTCTACAACCGTGGTGAGCAGAAAAGCATCTCAGCACGCAACAGCAGAACACCACATTGGGTTCCAGTCCCGCAGCCGAGAACAGGAGTCTTAGAATCAAAAACAAGTTCCTATTAAAGTGGCCGGTGAGTGTATATCATAGTGAAAACTTTGTCATATGTTATCACATTTTATGACATTTAGCAAACACTTTTCAGCCTGACTGATTCGGTTTCCAGGGAAGTAAAACACAGAACTTTTACTCTCCCATAGTCAGAGGTGGACAGTAATGAAGTATATTTTTTTCACGGTCTGGTTTCCATCAAATCCTGCGCTCTGATTGGCTGGCAAGCGGGTCCGTATCCTACGGTACGGACCCCAGTTACGGACCTCTGGTGACTCGTTCGTTCACAGCAATAACAAACATAGTAGCATTTTTTTTGTCAACATTTATCTTTTTTTTTTTATATTTATAAAGATTATCAAAAATCTTAATTTTTGCCAGCATTTCTCAGGAGAATAGCATTAATTTTACAGCATGGATAGCGATAACGACAGTGTTCACAGCGAAAGCGAGTTTTACTACCCTGAGGAAGAAGAAATAAAAAAACATTTCAGGAGAAAGCTAAAAACCTGTAACTTGCTAACGCCGAGCAAAAACATGGCTGAATCCTGAATGATTCAATTTTGTATAAATAGGGGACTACATAGGCGGCAAAATGTAGTTTTTTTCCTGCCATGGAAGTGCACTTGTATACCGAGGAGGAAGCCATTTGCACTACAGCCGTGAATGAGGATTCAAAATGGCGGCTCGGCTCGGTTTTCCCTTTCGGGCGCTCTCGTTTTCTGTTAGAATTTGATAAAGAAAAAAAATAAATATATTATTTACCAGCTTAAGGTCGGTCCGTATGGTGAAATGCCGTGACCTCGTCCCAGAGGGCCTCGCTCAGTACTTTCAAGACCTCGGTCACGGTATTTCACCATATGGACCTCCCAGCTGGTAAATAATATATACACATACATATTTACTTGAGTACTGTACTTAAGTATACTTTGAGTATCTGTACTTTACTCGAGTATTTTCTTCTGGCAACTTACGACTAACTTCACTACATTTGAAAGACAAATATCAAACTTTTTACTCCACGACATTTCTATCAAGGTCCTCATTACAATGAAGCAGCTTTGAAAAGTGGCTTTTTCTCTTTTCTTTTCCAAAACGCGATTTATTTTCCCCCAGGTGACACAGACAGTAATCACGAGGGTCACTTCACGTCCTTAGATCGTATAAAATCAAGTTCAAGGAATTCTCCGCAGCATCATTTAACATGATCAGTTGATGGCAGAATGGAAGGAGGCGGTACTTCTGGGGAACGCACACACCCACGTTTCAGTTTTCTGAAAGGAATAAAGAGTCGTTTTGTTTTAAATGTTTGCCTAAAACGGAGCACATCACAGCCTACAAAACTCGCCGTCCGACCTGCGGAAGCATATTGAGGTATGCAAATGTTTTATTCCAAGAGAAAACTTGCAATGAAGTTGTTTGTGCTTTTAAAGCTAGTGATAACATTGCAATAGCTATGCAGTCTGGTTAGTCAAATGACTTTCTATGGACTTGCTTGCCAAGTTGCCGCAGCCTTGTCCACGGCTAACGTTAACACATAGCTAGTTAACTTGGACACTGTTAATTCGCATGTGAAAATGGAGTTACCCCAACATGAATAATGTTAACTTCTCTGAAGTCCTTTCAGAAATGTTTTAGCATAATCTTGCCAAATAAACAAAGATTTCTACATTCTTTTCTAGTAACGTTAGCTACCCAATATGATTGAGTTTGAAAAGAGTTTGCTAGCATGTCAGGTGATGCTTCACTGACTAGCAAGCTTAACGTTAAACCACCATGATTCCACAGGCAGATTACGCACGCGCACACACACGAGACCTGTGAGATGGACAGTAGTGCACTAGTCAGTCACAACAAATTGATGGAATTTTTTTTATATCAGATGATGGTCTTGCATTTTTATTTTTTGTCTAGCTTAAAGCAGTGTTGCTGTTGGGCAGTTATTAAGCTCGAGGTGTGGATCTGGGTTTTAAGCAGGTTGGATTGTCATTTTTATTTTCTGAGCAAGCTGCATTTACAGCTATTCTACTGTCTTCCTAATTAACATACACATACATGTGTGCACTGTCAGAACACTACCATGCTGCTTTGTGGGGGTGGGGAGGAGTGTTTTAATTTAATTTAATTTAATTTAATAAAAACAATTAAAGTTCTTGTTCAGTTGTGTTTCATTATGTAATGTTCTACCAGGCGTTTATTCTCCAGGTTCTACAAGTTAGTCAGTAAATCCAGTCGGGTGCTTCAGAGGCATTAGGTTTTATAAGCGTTGTGGCAATAATTCAACAATGTCTCATCTCATCTCATTATCTGTAGCCGCTTTATCCTGTTCTACATGGTCGCAGGCAAGCTGGAGCCTATCCCAGCTGACTACGGGCGAAAGGCGGGGTACACCCTGGACAAGTCACCAGGTCACTGCAGGGCTGACACACAGAGACAAACAACCATTCACACCTACGGTCAATTTAGAGTCACCAGTTAACCTAACCTGCATGTCTTTGGACTGTGGGGGAAACCGGAGCAGCCGGAGGAAACCCATGCAGACACGGGGAGAACATGCAAACTCCACACAGAAAGGCCCTCGCCGGCCATGGGGCTCGAACCCGGACCTTCTTGCTGTGAGGCGACAGCGCTAACCACTACACCACCGTGCCGCCCCGATTCAACAATGTGTTGACAGAAAATGTACTTTTAATACTTAAGTATTTTTAAAAGCGAGTACTTTAACTTAAGTAAAAATTTGACTGGACAACTTTTACTTGTATTGGAGTAACACTTGACCAGCGGGATCTGTACTCTGACTTAAGTAATGAAGTTGGGTATTTTGTCCACCTCTGCCCATAGAGCTCGCTAATGGATTACTCCGACAAAAACAGACTTTTTTGCTGTGTTTCTTTCCAAACATCATTTCAGGTGATGATTATTCAGTATCTTTACACACAGTGTCACATTTGCTGTATAAATCTCTCCCAGCCAAGTTAAAGGAGAACTGAAGGCAAATTTTTTTATTATCAAAATTCTATTTCTCATTTTATTAAATATAGGAATGCATTTTTGATCTCTATTTTGTCGCTGCTATCGCAAGTTATGAGTGTTTGAAATATGCTCTGTAATATATCAGTCCACATAAAGCGACGGCCGTAAACGAGATTCGTTGAGACCTGTGCGAGACATCGTAGGACGGAAGTAAAACGTACAGCGGAAATCAAAGTGACCGACATCTGCCAATGTTCCCTGTGTCCGAAATCGTTCACTACTCCCTATATAGATGGGACTATATAGTGAGCTCATTGGTAAAAAAAAATTTATTTTTTTTTGGGGGGGGGGCTGGCGCGCCGGCGGAGAGCACTTTCAGGCACCAGTCCGTTGTGCTGGTTTTTACATCATTACTGTCGCACAATTAAAACGTGCCAGATCAGTTGGCTGGTGGGTTGCAAACTAATAAATACATGCATGTGTTTTTGTGATAAATCCATATTATACTGAGCGTATTTCACACATTAATCAATACAAAGTACCTGCAGCTTTCAGTTCTTTTAAAGGTCCCATGGCATCGTTTTTTCATTAATTGTGCGGTGGTCTCTAGTATGAATAAATGCCGAGAGCCGGTTTTGGTGAAAAAAATGCTGTGGTTCTCCTGTTTCAGGCTGTTCTAGTTTGGTGGAGGAGTGGGTGGCGGGAGAGCGACAGGATTTCAGCTCTTATCATTAATATTCATGACATGTAAATGTGTTACCTCTGATTGGCTAACAGCACTGTGACGCTACCTCCAGTGGGTCAGAACAAGTGGATGTGGGTGTCTTACTATGGCGAGAGAGAAGGAACAAACCGCGAAGGGAAAAATACCGCGCGCTGACGTCATTAAGGTGCGACGCGAGGAAATAAAATAAATTCAACAAATGTTTGGGTTTTTACTGAACAAACAAACAAATAAAATGAACGAGTGACTTAAAAAAAAAAAAGAATGTGGGTGTCTTTGTAAAAACTGTTTTGATTGGCTATTATAACAGAGCATGCTGCATGCTTTTTGGTTTTGTAGCGCAGAGTACCTGGCTAACTGCAGGAAGCGGTTAGCTGCACAGCTAATGTAGCCATTGCAAGGCTAACGCACCGATTTTAAAACACGGCAAAACGACTTAACAGTTATACACTTACTTGTTCGGTGTTTGTGGCTGATGCGGCAGGGATGCTTGGTACGGACCCAGGCTTCAGTGACAGTTGATGTGCAAAACCTGCCCTGTACTGTCCCAAGTTGTGGAAACATTCATCAGGAAAATGCTTCTGACAAACATACACCGTCTTAGGTAGACTCGACGGCGTATTATTGGAGTAAATAAAATTAAGCCACTGCGTCTTCAGGGGCTCTCCCGTCGGCAGTAAAAACAGACTCTTTTCTGTGTTGTCACATCCATGTACAGCGCAATTTCCACGTTTGGTGGCAACTTTTGAGCTGGGCGGGCAATCCATACAGTGGGTGGGAATCCGGGGGATCATCTCCCTTGCTGACGTAGTAAAGGGAAGAGCCTATCAACGCGCCATTTTGACGCGCCATTCTCAAATGTTGACAAAGGGTGGGCATAGTTTGGTTTACACATTATGAAATTTCTAGCCACTGGGGTGACTTAAGAAGGTCAGAGGAACTCATTTTAACGTTAAAAAACCTCAAAGTGAAAATTTCATGCCATGGGACCTTTAAATCAAGGCTGAATACTTTCTTCTTTGCTGCTGCCTTTTATTAAAAATCACATTTGAGACTTAATTTGATTTTTCAGCACGACCGCAAAAAAAAAAAAAAAAAAAAAAATCTGCGCGCCCTCTTTCGAACGCTGATGTAATCAAGCTGGAAGTTTTGTTTGTTTTGATAGCAGGAAAGTTTGAAAAAAGTAGGCAATAATCGTCATTTAAACCCGTTTTTGTGCAATATTTTGTTTGGAAAACTGTTCAAAATGGCGGCACTGACACCTGGCTGACGCTTCTTCACGTTCCGAAGTCTCGCACAAATCTCGTGAAGATCGCGCGGATAAGCGACGCCTGCCGTGGACCAAACAAACTAAATTCAACACAGCTGAAAACCGAATAGGCCGATAAGTATAATATTTAATTGCAATTCATTACCAATAAGAGTCATGATAAGGTTACTAAAACCGAAAACATAATTGAATAACACGTTAAGAAATAAAGCAAGTTTAAAAATGACTTCAGTTCTCCTTTAAAGAACCGTGAAGGAACTCCGCACATGGTGTGTTTGTGTGACTGAGTAAAGCTCATGTAGCACACAGAACAGCACACTCACTTCCTGCAACGACTTCGGGAAGCGGTCATGCTTAAGGCCCGAGGGTTTCTTTTCCTCCCCCCATGGTGGAGCTTTAACGCGAGTAAATTATTGCAGAAGAAGAAACAGCGCAGTTGATGACGGCCACGTGTCAGGACTCGGAGGCCTGATAAATCCCTTCTCCGTCCTTGCAGTGGCTTGGACTGCTGTTGCCTACACACTTAATTTACTTTGTGCTCCATTGTGTAATCCCCACCAGAAATAACACCGTGAGCCGAGAGGCCGCGCGCGCGCACATGCTCACTGCAGAGCTCTACATGCAAAGACTGTTTGGCAACCTTGAAAACGCCAAAATATTTTTTGCACCAAGACAAACAGCTTTGGCATCGTCTCTTAAAACTTATTGCATGAACATCAACAGGACATGCATTTTCTTTTTTTTTTTTGCAATGCAAAATCACCCATGCCATCATAAACACTGGGAGAATTTAAAAACTCCTCATATCTACTTCAATAAACAGCCAAGGTCAACAAATAGATGAAGAAAAAAGTGGACAAGGACAGGGCGCCTTCTTTTTCTGTCTGAAGGCTGTTTGTTTTACAGAAAAATGATCACGTATAACAAGATACAGAGACAGTTACTTCACTGCTGTCTTATAATAATGGTGGGGTTTTTTTCGTCTTTTTTTTGGAGGGGGGCACACTCAGGATGAGGAAATACAAGTTCTAAATAAATGAACTCGATTTAATCAAATATAAGCAATAGACATGTAACAATCAACCAATTCACAATTCGAGTCACGTTTTTTTTTTTTTTTAAAGTAAATGAAAATGTTATTGCGAAAAAAGTAGCATTTATTTTCCTATTCTGCACCAGTTTAAATATTCCTTGTGTTAAATTGCACAAAAAAAAAAATTTTCTTTACAGCTAAAAATAATTTTCCCACATCTGTCGTAAAACAACCTATTCACAAAAATACTCCTTTTATTAAAAATAAGTTAACAAATCAGCCTTTTCTTAAACTTTTACACACATTTGTACTTCCTCCGTTTGCTTCCCTTTATTTTATCTTTCTGCAGTCTGTAAAAAGAGAACTCTGATTTCCTGTCTAATCTATTTGTACACAATCACGGCAGTTCGCTCACATTCCTGTTCTCGTGTGTTTACTTCATTTCGTGCCATTAGAGCTGCGTTACTTCTGCCTAGGGTGAAATCACAAGCTTTCCTGCCATCGTACAGTACACCATTACAACCTCTGCTGCCTAAACACAATTACAGCTCGGAAAAACTAGGATTACACATGTACGTATTGATTCGAATTGTCAAATTTGCATCATGATTTACTGTCACACGCCTAGTATTAAATAAATATATATTAGTCATGATCTCCTAAACAAAATTTAAACATTAAATTTAGTAAATGAAAGTAAATTCTCTGTAATACACTAACCAAACAAATAAAAAATGTCATTAGCTACAATATATTCAGGACCCCAAATACAAGTTAACAAAACCCTCACGCTCTCTTCCTTTCTTACTTCAAATCTTAACTGGTAAACCTTAAAAATAAATTTAGTGAGCAGTCAAAATCAGAGATTGAACTTTACCACCTTCATCTAGGGAGCGTTTCTGCCCTCCGTAGCCGTAAATTGAGGGATCAACAACAGGAGAAGAGTGGTTCAGATGGGGCATCTGGTCTCCGCCCATCTTAGCCGCAATCTGAAAAAAAAAAAAAAAAAAAATTGCAGGAAGTCATGGATCAGAAAGATGCAGTTTGTTCAGAGAAATTAAGGCAGTCACAAAAAGTGCATAACAGATGACTGATTACTTAATGGTGCCATAATAATTTATTTTAATATAAAGAAAATAAACCGTCACCTATGGCTTTATCCCCTGCTATGTTTACTCAAGCCTCTTTTCCACCAACATGACCTAGGTGCTAGTGCCGGTTCAACTTGCAAACCTGAGAAGCGGTTTGCATTTCCATGGGCGAGTGAATGACATCATTACATCACTGTATACGCCTCGATATGCCTTCCCAGCAACACTAGTGCCAAGCACAATAATAATAATGGTGGACTAGATGCAACATTAGTTGTTTTTTTTTTTTTAAACGGCGGTCACAAAGTTTTAATGGTCACGTTAATCCCGCCCACAGCCCCGGACACAAGTGGCTCTTGGTTCAAGACCAGAAAAGCATTAGTGCCACTCTTGAACCACTTTTCCTGGCCGGTTCTTTGCCTGTTGAAACCATCCCTCGAACTGCCTTTGGTGGGAAACGGGTATCTGACACAACCCACCATCAGCAGAAAGGCTTGTTGAACCTCTTACCCATCCGAGCACTTATAAAGCATCTGGCTTCCATAAAGCAGCGCATTTAATAACGGCCAATTTTCAGTTCTCTTCTTACGAGCCAACATTTAAACAATTGTTTCTCCTGCCATTATGACGAGATCATAACTTTTATATATTAAAAAAAAAAATCCCCCCCCCCCCCCCCCACCCTCTTCGAGCGAGCTTCACTAATCGTTTGTGCACTTTTCATAGGTGGGGGAAAAAAAAAAATACATAAATAGTCACGTAGCTTCCTATCTGCAGTTTAGGCATTCACGCTAAACACAAAAGTAAAACCGGACACAAAAGAAATTCCGATTTATCTGAATTCTTTCATTCTTTTCCCGTGTTGTTTTTCACCATTGAAAAGTATAGCCTTTCAGAAAATTACAGAAAATTGAGATGACTGCCTGGAGGCATGATTGATGTCATTTCACAAAAGGAAAGGACCAGAAGAAAAAAAAAATCAAAATATAATGTTTCCAATTTAGTGTGTCTCAATTAGAGGCATGCATCACCTTTAGAGTGTCAAACCTTCTAGATGAGACGCTGTGATGCCCGAGAGAGAGAGAGAGAGAAAGAAAGTGCAAGTGAGCATGCCACATTCTCTCCCCCCCCCTTTCAGGCTAAAGCCTCTTTCTTGGGAATGCTGGAATGCCAGTAATGTGAGCGTGCCGATAAATCTGCTACCCAGGCAAGAAAAAGCCTGACAGCCGTTGGAGGAATTCAGACCCAACAACTGGCCACTTGTTGCCCAGAGGTTTTGGGTCCCAGGGCAGGGAAACGCAGCAGTGCTTTTCCGTCCTTCATGGAGAAACAACACGGATGTGCATTTGGTTCTCAAAATGGTGCCCGTGGACCCTCAGGGATTCATCGCCAGAGGGTTTTTGTGTCCCCCCCCCTTCTCCTACAGCATGAAAATCACCCTAATCGAAGCTATTATACTTAGTGTTGAGGTTTTTTTGTTTGTTTTTTAAAGGTCATTAGGCTGTGACGCGTCAGTTGAAATGAACGCATAGTTTCGGTGGAATAAAATAAAATGCTTCATGACTCCAATATATAAATAGTAGTGCTGTCAAAGTTAACGCGATAATAACGCGTTTTCAATTTATCGCGATTAAAAAAAAAAAAATAGTGCCGTTAATGCAAATTCTAATTTGGCCCTGCGAGTCACCCGTAGTTCCTGTTGAGGCTTGTCGCGCGCTGCTTCAATAAGAGTACGTGTGAGTGATGGAGAAAGGCACAGACATATAAACATCCTCGCCACCATATTGGATGGGGCAAAGTGGAGATTCTTCAACCGTCTCTGGTATAGCGTCTAGACAGTAGCCGAGAATAAAGATGCCTCATTCATGTGCTGCGTTTAACTGTACCAACAGGTTTACCGTCCAAACGAGATCACATGGGATTACCTTTCACAGGTGAGACTGGAAAAATACTTTTCAATACTGTTCCTTCAGTCTTCAGTTTCCCAGCTCATCTCCACCGGGGAGGTGTAGAGTTATAAGCAGTGAGAATTAGAGAATACAGTGCCACACTATGATGAACGTTTTTGAACGCATGATGAATGTTTTTATTAGTGCTGTCAAAAATGTCGCGTTATTAACGCGTTAACTTGACTCAATTTTAACGGCGATAATTTTTTTATCGCGAGATTAACGCTCTGTGACATGATGTAGGTTTTTCATAAGCTTTTGAAACTGCCAGGAACTTGGAACAGAGACTTTGCTTAGAAAAACAATAGCAGCTAGACTATAATGCCACGCCTCGCACAGCCAGAGTCCTCTGCCCTCCTCCCCCAAAGAACCAGCGCGGGCAGGGCGCGCTAGTAGAGATGGGATTTATGGCTCTTTGATGGGATCCGCATCTTTGTGATCCGTTCTTTGAAAAGAGCCGTTCAAAAGACTGGCTCATTTTAAATATTTATTCAGTTTTAAGAAGACAGCGTCTAAAGAAGCCAGATTCCTCTGAACTGTAAACTCAATGCTATCCCAGAAATCCTTCCTGTAATATGCAAATTTGGCCACCTCTGATTGGACAGCGCGACGCATCAACAGGCAGAAAGTGTAAAAGTACAAAATGTGTTAAGTGAGCTGAAACAGTAAAGATCAGATTCAATGCAATATTTATCAACGAACAACTTAAAGTTAATATAATAGTGTACTTTATATTATAATCAAGCATGTCAAGCCTACCGTCACTGTGTAACCTGTCTCTCTGATTAGAGTTGTAGACTAACTCAAACAGTAGATCACTTCACTCATGGTTCTCTTGCTAGCCTCGGGACGAAGAGCCACGGTGCTCAGCTTAGGTTTCACTTTGCAGTGGCTGTGTCAAGACGTGTTATACTTTGCAATAAAAAAAACATTGGTACAAAACAAGCCCATTCACTTTATGCTGGTAAGAGAATTACAACGGTTTTTCATGTGACAAAAATGTGCGATTAAATTGCGATTAATCGCAAGTTAACTATGACAGTCGCGACATTAATCGCGATTAAATATTTTAATCGCTTGACAGCACTAGTTTTTATTTTTGTTATCTGTTTTTTCCTTCTTTTATGGCAAATACTTCTCTTCAAAAGAAACTAATGAAGAGTAAAATAAAACATTTTTTTATTTTCACAGTGATATGCACTTTATTTTTCATCCCTTGGTTTTCTCATCTAATATGGAAGTTATGGATGTCAGCGGCTGTGACAAGACGTGTTATGCTCTGCAATTAAAAAAAAAAAAAAAAAACATTGGTACAAAGCAAGCCCATTCACTTTATGCTGAGAATTACAATGGTTTTTCATGTGACAAAAATGTGCGATTAAATTGTGATTAATCGCGAGTTAACTATGACAGTCGCGACATTAAATCGCGATTAAATATTTTAATCGCTTGACAGCACTAATAAATAGTATAGCAAGATAGCATAACTAGCCAGATAGCACTTGACATCCTATACATAATATACACACGGCTCTTAGCTAATGAAAAAGAAATAAACGATAATAGTAATGGGAAGAAAAAAAGTCAAAATTGAAAAAACACTTTACAATTTATTTACATTGATCCATAGTTTTCAAGGAAATACAAACCATCCTGACCACGCTTGTGAATGCTGCAAGAGATTTGCATAGTTTTACCTCTAGAGGAAGTGAGTTCCACAGTTCTGCAGCACTGAACGTGAACGTTTCATCACTGGAACAGCGATAAAAACGCGGGGCAGGATAACGTGCGTTTTCGCATGTCGAGTATTTAAATAGCTGGATTATGCTCATAAGCAAATGTGTGCTGAATGGGTCAGAGGGATTCGTTTTACACTTCCTCTCCATGTTCAAACATTTCAAACTCCTGCTCGGCAACAAGGTTGAGAGCGACAAGTCTTTGGCTAACACTCCGTAACTCGTCAAACCTCGCCATCTTTTACAGTTAATTCGCTGTCCAAGTGCTTTTTGTTGTGAGGTGGAGAAACAAAGTGGCTCGCAGTTACAGCTTTGGCCTTCCAATTGTACCAGATAATTAGCTAGCTCACTTATCTGACAGGGATTAGATTGATTTCTCTATATTTAGGCTGACTGAGGAGTACGAGGCTCAGCGTTCTGTACTGAAATACCTCCGATTTGACATTTCATAAAATCTCTTTTTATATTCACTCATGAACAAGTGATCAATAAAATGCTGGTGACATTTGCCAGGAGTAAAAACTGTTAGAGTTATTTAAGCCTAGCATTTTTGAGGACACTCAACTTGGGCTTAAACGTGAAACAAATTTCCTATCGTTAATCGCGGCATGGTGTCGTTTTCCCTACAGCTAAAGCTCCTCCTTCAACCACAGTCCAGCTCTTTTAAAGCTAGACCGCCTTTCAGATTTTTCAAGTGTACGTCATAAAAAGAATCCCCCCCCCCCGACACCCAGTTATTTTTGTTTATTCGACTGAAAGTACTGAATTAAAGTCACAGACTTGCAATTTTATGAGTTTTTTTTTAAATGAAACAATTAACGAATTTATCTCCACGTGATCCTAAATTCTCCGCTATTTTTTCCTGCTTCACCATGACACAATACAAGATACTACATCATGCATCATGTGGTGGGCTTTCCCCGTTCGCGCAAGGCATTGTGGGATACAAATTTGGAACAGGAGAGAAAAATGGAGGATGCGAGTGTGCGAATGAAACGTGAAAGACCGACGTTATATGTTATATACGAAGGAAAGGAAACGCAGGACCAAACTAATAAATACTGGCACTCAGCGAGCACCTCGGTGTGATCAGCTGTTCGTTTAGCGACAGAATGTCAAAGGTAAATCTGCGCATGCGCACACACACGGACTTCCTCTGTCTGCGCGAAGCGAGCGATTTCATGCGCATTATTTGCTTTAATCCCCTCAAATTAAATAACTTCCCAGCCACAGAATGGCCTGATATTTTTATGAGTTATTACAGAAATAAACATGTATCACAATGACAAAATTTCAGAGGGAACTAAATATCACCGATTTAATGAAATCGAAAGGCCGTCTTGCTTTAGTGTTGTTGAACAAGTGCAAAATAAATCTTTATAACTGAATACAAGTATAGCTGTTGGTATGATGAAGCTTTCTGTCTTATGCTTATTTAATATTTATGGAAATGTCGGTGCTTTGTCATAGTCACAGTTTTACATCTGACCAAGCTTTCAGACATGAACAAGTCTTCAGGACAGATGATTTCTCGATAACGAGATAAACTGCATTTTTATGGGTTATTAATTTCAAGGGAGAGAGAAAAAAGTGGCTGGTGAGTTGACAAGTTTATAAAAAGTCTTTGATAAATGTTTAAATGATCATCATTGACAATATGCTGTTCAGGACGAGCCGTTATAAGAAAATAAACAACTACTGGGTGGTAATAGTATCTCTGCTTCATCACACCAATCCACTGTTAATTATTTTTCTATAACAGCATGCCCTTCAGGGTTTCGTTCCTTACATAAAATATGATTATAATCGTTACACGCCTGAAAAGAAGTGATGCTAATACCTTGCTACTGGATTAAATAAACCAGAACGTCAAGGGCGTAGGAGCTCATCTGGCCTGCCATCAAAACAACCGTGACGACCAAAACATCAAACAGAACTGAAACGTGACGATGTGAGAAAGGACCAACTTCCATGACAAATTGTTCACAACAGGAAAATCAACAAAGGGCGAAATTTTGTTCCCCGAAGCAAGAGCGACCCAAAACATCGATCAGAACTAAATTTGCATGATAAATGAGAGGAAAAAAAAAAATGTCTTAAGTTGACCTGGGTACTAATTTGTTCGCAAAAAATTGACAATACAACGACCAAGTCTTGTTCAGAAGGTCGAGTTCTTTCAAATAAAACAATCAGAACTGAAAATTATCGGGAACACACTGTAACTGAAGCCCGTTTCCCGTTTACACTGTACATGTTTGAGTTGATTGGTGTGTGTAGGAACTTTCAAGACGTAGTCCATGACTTCCTGATTAACTGGGGCACAAATATGAGGCGACACGGAGGCCAAATTCCCTCAACATGAGAAAGATAAGAAAGCAGACAAACCAAATGAAGGAGAACCCTTTCGTTAATCTTTACAAGGGGTGCCAATGATTGTGGAAGGCATTATATTTATTTACACCCCCCACCCAAAAAAAAAAAAATTTAGTCATCTTTGAGACTGGTTAAAGGATAAGGCAACTTTTGTACAGTGTGTGTAATAGGAGAAAAACATAATTCCGTTAATTATTTCCATTATATATCGAACATGAAAAAATATTTTTAACTTTGAAATCATGAATTGATACAGAGGAGCCGAAGTTGGAGGAGTCAGCCATTTTGAGATTGTGGGCAACTATAAACCAATCAGAATCTTTCGTTAATGCGCCTCCCTCTGATCTGTGACGTCACTGGGCCAATGAAAACAGTGTTTACAGACAGATCACTGTGATGACAGTAAGGAGTCCCGGCGGGTGGCTTGTATTTGATTCGTTTATATCCCGACCTTGTCAGCTGTCAGATTTATGTTCATGGACCCAGTAAGCTGGTAAATAATATTTATTTTTTTCTTTACCAAATTCTAACAGAAAACGAGAGCGCCCGAAAGGGAAAACCGAGCCGAGCCGCTTCGCGCATGCGCAGTAGGCTTGGTAGGACAAATCCAAATAGGAGTCATTCAGGATTCAGCCATGTTTTTGCTCCGTGTTTTTACTCGACCAAAGTTATACAATATTATGAGCTTTAAGTTGCATAAATAAAACCATTTGGTGAAACTTTGAAGAAGCGATTGTACTGGTTTTTTACCTTATTACCATGAAGCACTGAAGAGTTCTTTTCAGTGGTGGGCCGCATGACGTCACGCAGTAGATCAATATGGCGGAACGCATCTTCGCTGAGCTCAGCGCAAGCCCATATTATTAAAAGATAAAAGATACTGTTATGCGGTCTGTTCTTTCTCTATAAATTCCATGATCGATTACTTTATATATTTATCTATCCATTTGTGGTGATTTTGTACAAAAGTTGCCTTTTCCTTTAAGCGAGTCAACTGGATCTTTTTAAACTGCTGGTCATGCAGCATCATAGTTAGAGGAAACTTAGCTGCTGCCTTCCACATGATTGACACGAGAGAGAGAGAGAGAGAGAAAGCAAGCAAGTGACACACACAGAGATGCTAAGTTTGCTCTCTTGGACACCCGGCCACAGATGGTGGTGGCAAAGTGCTGGTCACACCTTTTGATGTGTGCGAATTCAGCAGTCAAATCAGGACATTAATTAGGTTTCCAAGCAACCAAAACATGGGACCAGGCAATCTGCTGGACCTTTTACTCGTCTCTCTACCCAAACACAGCCACTGTGACCAATTGCAAACTCTTTCATGGAAATATTTACTTATTTTTCTCAGAACATACAACATTTTATACATTTACGGTTTCTTACATTAAAATTAACAAAAAGTATTGTTTTATTATACGTCAGGCTTTCATCTAAACGGGGGAACAGGGGCGCTGCGCCCTCTTACTCTCGGCGTGCGCCCCCTTACCGACTCCGTGAAAACATCCCAGCAACACTACGTGACAATGTGTCTGATCATCAAATACGTTATAATTGCTCCAAAAATATTCCAATCATAGTAGATACACCGCCAGACGGTGCAAAAGCAATCCGAACTGGCGTTTTCCAGACTGAGGCGCCATGTTGTTTAGTTGTTTACTTGTCGCGGCTGCTCTCGCGAGATTTGACATGGGTTACATACAAGGTCAGCTGACTTGTAGAGCAAGATTTCTCGAGACTGAATGACCTTTCACCCACCGGCGCGGGAGCTTTTGACAGTAGTTCGCGAGTTGTTTTTGTTGACACTTGGGCATTTAAAGATGTCATCCCGCGGCACGAAGCGGAAGAAAGCCAAAGACTGTCCGGGGCAGAAGATGATTACTTCTTTCTTTTTCAATGTTGACAGACAATTTGTTAAAATTTCCCTCTCAGATAGCCTCAGATTTTTCAAAGGCTTTGAATGGCGGGGGGGGGGACAACCGGCACCATCCCCCCCCCCCCGCTTCGCTCCCTCGCCATGGTGAGCGCCCTCATACTAAATTTTTCTAGAAAAAACCCTGCATGTCTCGTCACGATTGATTCCTGTCTACGTCTAAAGGCCAATTTATGCTGACAACCCAGTCCTCGCAGATGGCGTCTGCGAAGCCCCCCCCCTTCGCAGACGCCATCTGCAAGGACCTCCCAAAAATTGTGACCACCGCAGACAGCGTTGCAGACAAGAGGGCTCTGACTGGTCCACTCTACATCCGCTGTACACGCACTTCCGCTTCCCTACTTTCCCGGTTTGGTTTGTTTTCACGACCGCCATTTTTAAAAACACGAGCGAAGATGGAGCAGCACGAAGAGCAGTTGATTGAGGAAGTACGTACATCTATACAACTCCAGTTCTAGTCATAAGTAACCAGAGGATAAAACACTCCACTAACCACACCCACCAACTACTCCTAGCGATTTTGCGACTTCGCACCCCCTTGCGTTGTGGCGGTGAATAACATCGCGCACGCCTATTACTCCCCGCTCAACGATAAATTACAACTGTCTGCGAAAAGCTATCTGCGAAAGCCTTGTCGCAAGAGCATGCAGAGGCCTTAACCCCGAGCGCTCTTTAGACCTGAGAAAACTAATGAAGTCAGTGATGCAAGAAGCTCCGACGCGAGTCAGCTGGTGCGTTCGGGTCCGATACCCTGCCGGCGACAGGTGTGGTGCCTTCACACCAAAGCCAGTGCTGTAACATCTGTCATGAGACTGAAGTACAAGTGTGTGTGTGTGTGTGTGTGTGTGTGTGTGTGTGTACACACAGGTCTGGCTCAGCTTCAGCAGTAAACATACTGATAAGACGATGACTTTGACCATGACTGACTGCAAACAGAGTTCTATTACAGCAGAACATTACTGTACAATCACACCGCTCTGTCGCTGCTAAAGCCGAGTGCTGCTCTTAATCCATATGCTGTACCAAACACCAGCTGTCAAAAACACAACACACAAACAATACGCAGGATCTGACTGGAATGGGCAACAATAGATATAAATCACGCGTCAGGGCGTTTTCTTGTGTAAACCGGTAGCCATGTCGTGTTTGGAGATCTGGCTTTTCCATGTCGGCTGTAAAACCTTGCTGGCCTCCTGCCCAGCTCTATTTTCACCCATGGGACTTGATAAAAGCTCAACGTGTGGACAGAAAGGGGCAAAAGAACCTTCAGAAGCATGCAAGCCAAGTGTCATGAAGAGGGGGGGAAAAAACAAAACAAAACAAAAAAAAACCTTGCACAAGCACAAGTCTTCAAATTAGAGCACAAAGCTAATTGGGTGTGTGAGAAAATACACCTGTATTCTTATTGCTTCAGCAAGGCAAATTAAAAATTAGACAAGCTTGGAAATATTGTAATGCTAATAGTTTCAGTTCTAGCATCGGATATTTCGTCTCAGGTCACATACAAATGTGTATTTATATGCTCAAAAAACACTTCAATAGTTTAATTTACACCTTTTCCACTGAGCCTAAATGTAATCCATCATCCAAGACATGTTTGGTGCAATAACTAAATAATAATAATAAAGCATGGCTCCCTGCCCTTCTGTTCAACAGATATGAAGCCCAATTCTTCCACCATGTCGTCAAATTTGGAGTCAGAGTCGGCGCAGTGGAAACAAGAGGCAAAGTCAGAGCCGCCTACTCATTTGGTTGGCCCCGCCCACTTCTCCCAGTACCAAGGTCACTTCATTCCCAAACACATCCACACTTTCTTAGAGAACTGAAAGCAAATTTATCATCAAAATTCTCTCAATTTATTAAATATCGAAAGGCGTTTTTGATCGCTATTTTGTCGCTGCTATAGCAAGCTATGAGTGAAATATGCTCTGTAATAGATCAGTCCATATGTCAAAGCAATGGCCGTAAACGAGATTCGTTGAGACCTGTGCGAGACATCGTAGGACGGAAGTAAAACGTACAGCGGAAATCAAAGCGACCGACATCTGCAAACATTGTCAAAAGACGCGCACGCCCTCTTTCGAATGCCGGAAGTTTTGTTTGTTTTGATAGCAATCAGGAAAGTTTGAAAAAAGTAGACAGTAATCGTCATTTAAACTCGTTTTTGTGCAATATTTTGTTTGGAAAATGGTTTTCAAAAATGGCGGCATTGACACCTGGCTGACACTTCACATTCCGAAGTCTTGCACAAGTCTCGTGAAGATCGCGCTGATAAGCGACGCCTGCCGTGGACCAAACGAGCTAAATTCAACATGGCTAAAAACCGAATAGGCTGATAAGTATAATATTTAATTGCAATTAGTTGCCAATACAAGTCACGATATAAGGTTACTAAATAAGTTGTTAATTAAGAAATAAAGCAAGGTTAAAAACGACTTCAGTTCTCCTTTAGGAATGCTTTTAAAACAAGCTAAAAAAAAAAAATATGCAGATATCAGCAAAGGAAAAACTATAAAATTAGACACTAGGCCAGTTTTTTTTCATTCATCTGCTTAATGTGCAATTTGAAATACAATCTAGATTAATGGAAGCACAGGAATTTAAAAAAAAAAAATAAAAAAAAAAACCTCAAATATCACAAAAACCTTTTTACGCTTCCATGAGGTGGTTTCTCAGACAATTCAATAAAGCAATATTTTGCAAAACTGAAATAAAAGCACATTTTTCACCAGCTGAACAGAAAAAGTGTTAACACTGCGGCAGACTAAAAATCCAGCATCTAAATATTTAATCTAAAACGCCTAACAATTAAGCCACTCCATACCACCATGGACGAGATACTGCTAAAATGAGTAATAAGAAGGAAACCCCTTATCCTCAGCGTGCGTACGCTAGACCGGACTCTCCGCTAGCAATCCTCAAACCCAATCAATCAATCAATCAATCAATCAATCAAAGAGGGCAATCTGACCAAATCACATGATATGAACAAATGGAAATGCTATCTTGCTGAAAACAGAGTGCTCTGTAAGAGCTGTTGTGAGAGGAGAAATCCTAGCTTTAATCACACACCACCACCACTCGACGGAAACAGACCATTTGCAGTTGTGTTTTGTTGAAACTTTTAAAACAAACAAAACACTGCTATTTTGTGCAAAACTGTAACGGAAACTCCGCTACTGAAACACACGGGAACGGGCGGTGCTACACGTGATACTGCAGACAGACAGCAGTGGCGCTGGATCGGTCCTTCTTTCACTTTTTAGACACATTACTACTCGGTCCATAATAGTTTTTTCAAAACACAGTCCTTGAGTTGGTGTCTAAAGTTTGTAGCTTCAGTTCTGTGCTGCAGCGACAAAGCTAATGCCGCTAACAAGTGAAAGATTTCTCTCTCAATTTCTCAAAACCTTTCCAACAAACAAAAATAGCTCTTTATACATTTGCTTCAAATGAGATGGTTAGGTTACATGATGTTATTTTAGTCCATGTTTACTAAATTGGGTCCAAAATGAAGGCATATTACAAGCCACATAACTACAAACCTGACTGAGGTAAAAAACTAAAATACGCACAAGAGATGTATGTTCTTTACCAGCTGGGAGGTCCGTATCGTGAAATACCGTGACCGAGGTCTTGAAAGTACTGACCGCGTCCCTCTGGGCCGAGGTCACGATATTTCACCATACGGACCGACCTTAAGCTGGTAAATAATATATTTATTTTTTTCTTTACCAAATTCTAACAGAAAACGAGAGCGCCCGAAAGGGAAAACCAAGCCGAGCCGCCATTTTGAATCCTCATTCACGGCTGTAATGCAAATGGCTTCCTCCTCGGTATACAAGTGCACTTCCATGGCAGGGGGAAAAAAAAAAACAACCCTACATTTTGCCGCCCATGTAGTCCCTTATTTATACAAAATTGAGTCATTCAGGATTCAGCCATATTTTTGCTCAGCGTTAGCAACAGTTAGAGGTTTTAGCTTTCTCCTGAAATGTTTTCTTTTATTTCTTCTTCCTCAGGGTAGTAAAACTCGCTTTTGCTGTGAAGACTGTCGTTATCGCTATCCATGCTGTAAAATTAATGCTATTATCCTGAGGAATGCTGGCAAAAATTTTAAGATTTTTGATAAAAATCTTATAAAAAAGATAAATGTTGACAAAAATTGCTACTATGTTGTTTGTTGTGAACAAGCGAGTCGCCAGAGGTCTGTAACCGGGGTCCGTAACCGGAGTCCGTATCGTAGGATATGGACCCGCTCGCCAGCCAATCAGAACGCAGGATTTAATGAAAACTGGACCGCAAAAAAAAAAAAAAAAAGAGATTTATTTTCTAGTTATCGAAGACGGCCATCCTCATAACATTATACAACTCCTCTACTCTCTGAAAAGATAACCGATTTCTGAGGAAATGGACATGAGTCAAGGGTGGCACAGTGGTGTAGTGGTTAGCGCTGTCGCCTCACAGCAAGAAGGTCCAGGTTCGAGCCCCGGGGCCGGCGAGGGCCTTTCTGTGTGGAGTTTGCATGTTCTCCCCGTGTCCGCGTGGGTTTCCTCCGGGTGCTCCGGTTTCCCCCACAGTCCAAAGACATGCAGGTTAGGTTAACTGGTGACTCTAAATTGAGCGTAGGTGTGAATGTGAGTGTGAATGGTTGTCTGTGTCTATGTGTCAGCCCTGTGATGACCTGGCGACTTGTCCAGGGTGTACCCCGCCTTTCACCCGTAGTCAGCTGGGATAGGCTCCAGCTTGCCTGCGACCCTGTAGAAGGATAAAGCGGCTACAGATAATGAGATGAGATTTCTATTAATTCTGTAGCTTCAGTACAAAATAACCAAGTAAAATTGTGTCTGAATTCTTTAAACAGACGGCGCTATAATGTGTGATGTTCATGCAGGTTATACAATGAAGATCCTCAACGGCAGCCCTGTGGACTATTTTCAGAAAATGACTACATCCTGCTTACGTTAATTAGCATTCTGAGAGTTTGTACCAGTAACGGGGCAAACACAGGACGTGATTCTTGTCGCCGTGGACACGAGCGATCGTTTCACAATCAATGAAATTTGACGACTTCGAGAAATAACCATTAGTGACACAAAGTGGGCGGGTACCAAGCTAAACTGCTCTTAGCTTTGAGGTTGAAGCGACTACCAATGGGAGCGAAAGGTTCCCATCGACTGACGGCAACAGTGACTTCCCCCAAACCGTTTACCGTAAGAAGACAATGTCCACAACTTTGGTTACATCATCAAAATGGAAGAGCAGATCATCATTGTCATGTCCAACTACCCTGAATTATACAAGCACCGAGACTTCTGAGGTTATTTTGGTGAAACGTTAAGCCAGTCGTTTTCTTTAAAAGATTTATTTGATTTTGATAGGAAGAATCTTACTTCAAGGGATGTTATATAGCCAGCCATTGTGCTCACTAGATACCATAACCGGCAACTTGGCAGAGAACCTAAAAACATGCCTTAACAAAGTGCTACAGAAACCAAAGAAAGTTACAGCTTTGATCTATAAACTAATACCTGTGAACTAAAAGATATTAAACACAAGGGAATCATCACTGTTGAAGCGCCGCATGTATACGGACAGAACAACAGCGATATATTTATGGTTTTGCAAGGAACTACACACTCAAAGTATTATTATTATTATTATTCATACAGGACACTTTCAATGGAATAAAAACAATGTTCTATTCCCTTCTAGCAGTTTTCATTTGGTTTGATAGCATGCAATATTGTTAGCATATCGCTTATCCTACGTGTATTAAAGGGCTGATGACACGAACATGACTCTATGCAATTTCTTAAATAAACTATACGACATGGCAAACATGTTAGATTTCTGTTATAATTACGTGAAAAGAAGCTGTTATTACGCAAATATCTAACTTTTAATTGCACAGCGCAAGAAAACTGGGTCAGTGGTTCGCGGCCATGTTGTGACGTCAGCGGAAGAACACGCTGCGGTTCACTGGCTGTTCTACTCTGGTTCTACTCAATGAAAACGGCGCATGAAAACGCCGGTGAACTCTCTAGTGCTAGCTCTTCCTCTTCTGGGAGTCTAGAATTGTGCTGATCTCTTCCGAATAGAATCTATGATAGCCTACCCTCTTTACCCTTTGCCTCTCGTTGCTAGGCGGCAGTTACATGAAAGCTGCAAGCTTTCACAAGCAAATACATGACTGATATCACGCCGACTTTATGATTACATTTATGATTATCATGTAGAATCTATAGCTCTACGTACCTTTATCTTATGTCATTTCACAACACATGTTCTGACAGGAGGACTGTCTTTGGATCCGGCATAGCTACTAGTAGACCCCCTCCGGAATACTGGCAGTGTTGCCAGATTGGGAGGTTTCCCGCGCATTTTGGTGGGTTTTGAACACATTTTGGGCTGGAAAACTTCAGCAGTATCTGGCAACACATACTGCTGACGTTTTCCAGCCCAAAATATGTTCAAAACCCACCAAAATGCACTTGAAACCTCCCAACTGGGCAGGAAACCTCTCAATCTGGCAACACTGTGTAGGCACTGCTGATGGTAGTAACACACGTTTGTACTGAACTGCACACCCAAGAGATTCTTTTAAGCTGGGAAGGGTGTCAAAACCATCCAAATCGAAGTGTTCAGAGCACAGGATGGATGTTGGTGAGGGCTACCACTTGTCACGAGTGCGCCTGACTTGCTTCACCCACTTCGCATGCAGCTCGGGATCTCTGGGAAACTTGAATAAACTTACCCCATCCTTGTGGGTTTTGGAGTAAAAGCCGGCAACACAACGCGAAGGCATAACTATAACTATATATATATATATATATATATATATATATATATATATATATATATATATATATCTCTAATAAAAATACTAAATGATAAACTGAACACCTGTCGCATCAACAAACTGGTAAGTTAGGAGGAAGGTTCTTTCGCTGATGTCATATAGCTCCTCCTCCTCCGTCTCCTGGGTGCTGCAGCCCCGTCAAATTTACCCAAATAGCCGCGTTTATCATCATAACTTGTAAAATAGGCGCCTTCGTGAATTAATATATGGATCATCGGGAATTACTTATGTTATAAAACATCGCCAAAGATGTCAAAAACGTGTCATCAGCACTTTAAAGTCACTCTACACAATGGAGAATGAGCACTGAATACGGTTTACGATATTGCATGGTTGTCAAGACATGACGTCACACATCGGAGACATAAAACTTCTGCGCTAGCGAGCGACTGGAACAAGTTGTAAGCAAACATGGCGCCAGTTTTGCTTCGTTAAATATGGAAGATTTTGAGAATTTTGAAAGCCAAAGATGCATTGAACACCCGAAAGGAATGCGTACGTATTATAATAATAATAGCTGGAGTTTGTGGTACATCAAAACAGTCAAGCCGGAAAGTCTGCACACCCCTTTCACCTTCTCCACATTTTATTACATTAGAGACTTGTTCTACAATAGATTGAGTTCATTTTTTGTCACAAAATAGCCCATAATGACAAAGTGAAAGCAGGTTTTTAGACATTTGTGCTAATTTATTAAAAATCAAAATGTAAAATACATGTACACAAGTGTGCACACCCTTTGACAGGATACCCAAAAGTGAGCTGAGGTGCATTTTGTTTCCACTGATGCTACTTGAGATGTTTCTACAACTTAATTGGAGTCCACTTGTGGTAAATTCAATTGATCGGACATGACTGGGGATTGCCAGCACCTGTCTATAGCCTAGGTCACAACCGGACGTACAATTTTTTTGGCCGTGCGATTTTTGGCGTTTCCCAAATTGCTGCGTTTTTTTTGTTCGTGGAGAAAGACGCACGTTGGCCGCAAGTTTGTCTTGCAACCTGAAAAAAACGTAAGCGCCCGTAGAGTTTGTTTGACATGACAAAGAACCTCTGCGGACGGTCTGCGGCTCGAAAATCATCACGTCACACGCGCGCCCTCCATGCATTTCTTGCGTTTTTTGCACGTAGACCGGCCGTAGGAGCACGTACGGCCGGTTGTGACCGAGGCTTATATAAGGTCCCACAGTTGACAGAGCATGTCAGAGCAAACTCCAAGCCATGGGGTCAAAGGAATTATCTGCAGACCTCAGAAACAGGATTGTGTCAAGGCATAGACTTTGAGAAGGATACAGAAAAATTGCTGTAGCTTTACAGGTCCCAAAGAGCACAGTGGCCACCATCATTCGTAAATGGAAGAAGTTTGGAACCACCAAGAACCTTCCTAGACCTGGTGGCCCAGCCAAACTGAGCAATCAGGGAAGACGGGCCTTGGCCAGAGAGGTGAGCAGGAACCCGAGGGTCACTCTGACAGAGTTCCAGCATATCCTTGTGGAGATGGGAGAACTTTTCAGATGATCAACCATCCAGGCAGCACTCCACAAATCAGGCCTTTATGGTAGAGTGGCCAGACGGAAGCCACTCCTTAGTAAGTTTAAAAAAAAAAAGCACATGACAGCTCGCTTGGAGTTTGCCAAAAGGCACCTAGAGGATTCTCAAACCATGAGAAGCAAGATTCTCTGGTCTGATGAAACCAAAATTGAACTTTTTGGCCTGAATACCAAGTGTCACATCTGGAGGAAACCAGGCACCGCTCATCACCTGGCTAATGCCATCCCTACAGTGAAGTATGGCAGTGGCAGCATCATGATGTGGGGATGTTTTTCCAGCATCAGGAACAGGGTGACTAGTCCTGATAGATGAAAAGATGAAGGCAGCCAAGTACACCGAGATCCTTGAAGAAAACCTGCTCCAGAGCGCTCTGGACCTCAGACTGGGGTGAGGGTTTACCTTCCAACTTGACAACAACCCAAAGCACACAGCCAAGAGAACAAAGGAGTGGCTTCAGAGAAAGTCTGAATGTCCTTGAGTGGCCCAGCCAGAGCCCAGACCTGAATCCAACTGAACATCTGTGGAAGGAGCTGAAAATGGCTGCGTACCAATGCTCCCCATCCAACCTGACGGAGCTTGCAAGGATATACCAAAAGGAACGGGCAAAAATGTCCAGAAACGAGTGTGCCAAGCTCGTAGCTTCTTTCCCAAGATGCCTTGAAGCTGTAATTGCTGCCAAAGGTGCATCAACCAAGTATTCGGCTAAGGGTGTGTACAGCTGTGTAACCCCTAAATAGCCCATTTTTGTCAGCAAAATAAAATTGCATAGTTTCTAAAAACCTGCTTTCACTTCGTCATTATGGGCTATTTTGTGGAGAATTTTGTGACAAAAAAGGAACTCAATCTATTGTAGAATAAGTCTCTAACGTAATAAAACGTGGAGAAGGTGAAAGGGGTGTGCAGACTTTCCGGCTTGACTGTATACTGCATTCAGCTACTCATCTTTGACTTGTTCAATATCACGCTAGATGAATGGAATATATCTGATATACCAAAAAAAAAAAAAAACATTATTTAAATTATTGTACCTTTAGGAGTGCAACGGCTTGTCACTGGGCAGTACCCTCTAATGGCCCTTTTCCACTACCCTTTTTCAGCTCACTTTAGCCCGACATGGCTCGCGTTTCAACTATCTAAGAACAGCACGACTCAGCTCGCTTCAGCCCTGCTCAGCACCCAAAACTCGCACGGTTTTGGAGTGGGGCTGAAGCGAGCCAAACCGAGCTGAGTGGGGCTAGGGGCGTGAGGAGACACTCCCCTGTGCACTGATTGGTGAGGAGGAGTGTCCTCACATGCCCACACACGCCCCGCGAGCACGCTGGGATCTGTAAACACCGTAAACCCGGAAGAAGAATTACGAATTACGAGAATCTCTGAAGCCCCAATGCGCCTCGCCTCATCTATACGCTCTTGCCAGTATCTGTTGGCGTTGTCGGTGACAACAAGCCACAGCACCAAGACCAGCAACACTAACGACTCCATGTCCTCCATGTTTATTGTTTACTCTCCGGGTCGTGAGACTACCGCTTAAAAGGTCACTGATGTCACTGTTTGCGCCGCCTAACGACATCACGTGACGTCCACCCACTTTCGCTAACTCCACCCAATTTGTCCACCCACTTCCAGCCAGCACGGTTCAGCGCGGTTGTAGTCGAAATGCAACTCCAACAGCCCCGCTCAGCTCGACTCAGCCGCGTTGGTAGTGGAAAAGCGGCATAAGGTACTTATTTGTACCCTTTATATAGCACTTAGGAACATGTGTACCTTTTTTTGGCCCTAAAAAGGTACGCATCATTACCTTGAGGTCCAATAAGCCCTGAGGGGTACATTAGTGTAGACTGGACCATGGGGTACAGAAATGGACTCCTGATGTACCCCTATTTCTAACGGTGTAGCCAGCTACTGCTTGTTTTGTGTGGAAACATTCACGGTGGGAAATGTACAAGAACATTACGTTACCTTGGCAACCAGAGTATGGAATATCCAGGTACCGTGTGAATCACTTTATAAGTGAACCGCCTGTGACCAACTTTCAGTGACAAAGCGATGGAGTGATGAGGGCAAATAATATCTGGTCATACAAACGTCTTCAAAGTGAGCTTGAGAGGGAAGAAAAAAAAAAATCTCTCTCCGTTAGTATGTTTCGCTTAAGCCTTGGTCACAACCGGCCGTACGTGCTCCTACGGCCGGGCTACGTGCAAAAAACGTAAGAAACGCACGGAGGGCGCGCGTGACGTGCTGATTTTCGAGCCGTAGACTGGCCGCAGAGGTTCGTCATGTCAAACAAACTCTACAGGCGCTTACGTTTTTTTTTCAGGTTGCAAGACAAACTTACAGCCAACGTGCGTCTTTCTCCATGAACAACAAAAAAAAAAAAAACGCAGCGATTTGGGAAATGCCAAAAATCGCACGGCCAAAAAAATCGTACGTCCGGTTGTGACCTAGGCTTTACGTTTTGCCATCTACTGTATCCTGTATTTGTAGATGTCCAACAAATATTGTGTCATTTTATGCCGTCATCCTATCGATGGCTTTTAGAAAACTGTCATCGCAGTGATGAGATTTCAATCCGAGATAAAATGTTGGACAATGCCAGAACTTTTTCCATCAGCTGTCTTTGGTTACTAAATAAGCCTGCAGTGAGCAGATCCTTTAAAGTGCACATCTTGGGTATATTTAGGATCAAGATCAATGTAATTATTTTATATTAAACTTTGATCAAATATCTGTCACATTTTGCACAATTTTTTTTTACCTTGCGCAATATCAGAAAAATCCAGTTGAAATCAAGCTATTTGAGGCGAATTGGTCCGCCTCTGAAAAAACTTGGCATTTGGATTTCCCGCCAAACATTGATTTTCGTGACGTCGCGTGCGGGACGCCTCCTTCTGAATCCTACGTCAGCGCTGGTTTGTTTATGAGAAAACGACCTGGTGGTTTTCTGCAAATTTCTTCAACGTTGTCACGTAATTATTAAAATGGTTAACAGATGTATCGTAGAAGGGTGTAGCAACACCAATCTTGATGGGATTAGCACTCATCGTTTTCCAAAAGACCGGACAATGAGAGAGAAATGGGAGCGCTTCGTGCGAGGCACCTGGAAAAAGCCGAGGACCAAGCAGAGCCGAGAAAAAGACCAAGAAAATCTGTAATTCACAAGTTGACTGTTGCCAGGGTAAGAAATAAGAGAGACGATACTCTAAATTAGGTGTTCCTGTGTTTGTATGGTACACGGATAATGTTATTGACACACAAAAGTAAACACGAAAGCGCTGGGCGATAATACACTTCACATGTATCAAGGGATCTGTGTGTCAGGGCTTGAGATCTTGGGACCTGTCAAACACGTTAAATGTATATACAACCCTGCTTAGCCAATTCCATGCGTGTAGCTCATGAAATCTTTCTCCTACAGTAGCCAGTACTCTTCTAAATGAAGAAATGTATCAATACATAATAGTAATTAGAAAAAATATGATTTATGTAACAGACAAATGAGCATCGATGCATGAATCCATGGGTTTAGCAGCTCAGGCGACAATTCCATATTTCAATGCAAAATCGCTCGCTGCTAAACTTGGTCTACACAGGCTGTGCACTGAAACCGTGCAACGCTCTGGGACGTCACGGGACGTCACGAATCTGGCTCCAGACTCCCTTGGGATTTTTCCAGATGCATTTATTTTTTCTGCTGTAGACAGATGGCCTTGTGGAAAATTACCCTTCTGCAAAATCATTCCTACCCACGGCAATCAGACTTTAAAACTCGTCTACCTCTGTTAGAGCCATGATCACACATCTGGACTAATTCTACCGGTTACCCTCTGCACCACATATAATATAGTATAACATATACTTAGTGTTTATTATGGGACATATGACGCGGGAATATTATCCGTATTGATATTACATATATTTTTGCAATATTCGCATCCTATTGCACATTCTATGTACATATTCATAGTATATTATTCAAGATACGTGTATATCTTGTTTTTTTTTTTATTCTCTTGACCTCAGTATTTTATTTTATAAATATTTTTTATTGCATTCAAATTTACTGGACTGCTATGACAATCTAATTTCCCTTTGGGGATGAATAAAAAGTTATCCGAGTGTGTAAAGGGACATACTTTCATATAAAAAAACCCACTAAATTGGTCCAGGATATGCACTTTAAAGATCTACGATGATAAAATCGAGCCAAAAATTGATAAAGCTTAAACCTGAATCCAGCTTGCTTTTGCAATCTGAAATTATTATTTTTTTAAACCACACAAAAAGGGTTTTCAGTGCACTGAAACGCTCACTGAGGCTCAGGAAGCACCATTAGATACATTTTTATTTTGACAGAAAACCAGCCAAAGCATGGCGACACGTATGGAAAAGAGGAGCCGCTCACTCATTCATTACACATCTGGTTTTTCACGTTATACGAGAAAGGTTACAAAGGTAACTCCGACCGCATGTTTGTCAGTCAGTTTCAACGTTTTGCAAATCAGCACTGAATCTTAGACGGCTTTAATGTTTTAACCCGATGTACAGAGTCATATAGCATTTACTACAAACAGAATGAAGCATGGTCCAAGCACCATATTGCCACACTGTGTTCAGCATGAGATTTGTTTACAAGAATGAATAACAACTGCAACCAAGCAAGCTGTTACAGGGTCATAATGGCAAAGAATAGAATTTTTGGCACCCTGTAGACATTTACTGAAAAACAGAACTTTTCGAAGAGAAAAAGAGTATGAATGTCTAAGGAGCTGTTTACACATACCCGGGTATTTTTAAAAACGCATATTTTCTAAACTCTGTTTTCCAAAATAACTTCGTGCACACAGCTGCGTTTTTTTTTAAAAATTACGTTTATATTGATCCGCATAAATACGCATAAATACGTCAAGAGCTGTTAAACTACGCCAAGACTGTCGGTGGCAGTGTTAGAAGAATGACAATTCCACATAAGCCAATCAGAAGCCTCATCGAGAAATGCCGACACGAATGTCTTCCTGTTCCTTTCAAAGAAGAAAACATGGCACCAGAGTCGTTTGTTCGGACTGACAGCGAAGTGGAGTTACTTCTTAAAGTTGCGCCATTCTCGAAATTCTCCCACCAGATAGCAGTCCGTCCAGGTCGAACCCAAAATCGCCGACGCTGGCGGTGGTACGGTCAGGCTCTTTTGGTCACCAGAAGCTCCGCAATTGCTGCCCTCCGAGCCCTAATGCGTCTCTGCTGGTCAATGAGCTTTATTCTCAAAAGCAAACAGGCGAATATAGCTCTTAACAGAAATGCTGCTACTCTGAGTGTTTCCATGCTTGTCGTATGTACAATGGTCGCTCTTTTGTGGCGCGAAGATTGCCTAAAACTCCGTTTTGGTCTCTTTACACACAAACGCAAAACGGAGTTTTCAAAAAATCTCCACTTTTGCCGGGGTTTTTAGAAAGAATCGTTTTCAGAGGAAAAAAACTCCGTTTGTGTATAAACGAAAGGCACAAACGAAGGCAAAGGTCTGTGTTTTTAAAAATACCCGGGTATGTATAAATGGCGCCTAAGAAGCCACTGCAATACTCCGAATACATCACAATTCCCGTTTTCCTTGGTTATAATTAAGATACAGAGCTCCCAGTATTGAGAAGGTGTTGATTAATTTCCTATAACAGCAACAGTGACTATAATGTGCTCGTTCTAATACGCTATCGCTTCTATAGTATCAAGACACGTTATCGTTTCTACAGTCTTGAGAAGCCTTCAGTAAGAATACGCCAATTAAAAATTATGGAAGGAGTCTCCAGTGTCAGCACCGTGCAACAGTCAGAGGTCAAGAATAATTTTTTTTTTTTAGTTTACGCTTTTAGTTTCTCAGGAACATAACTAGCAGCGTTTAGGTCTTTCAGATTAAAACAGAGGTTGATCATGGAGCGATTGTTTATAGCTGTAGGTTTGTGCGATATAATGATTTTGTCGTCCCTACGTGAATGTACCATTCCTATATACAATTTTTACATACGAAATTTAGTTCCCTCTGAAATTGTGTCATTGTGATGCATGTTTATTTCTGTAATATCTCACAAAATATCAGGCCCTGCTGTGCCTGGGAAGTTATTTAATTTGAGGGGATTAAAGCAAATAACATGCATGAAATCGCTCGCTTGGCGCAGTCAAGCAGACAGAGGAAGTCCGTGTGCGCATGCGCAGGTTTACCTTCTTCTTTTGGGTTTTACAGCAGCTGGCATCCACAGTGTTGCATTACTGCCATCTACAGGTTTCCCTTTGAGCGTGCACTGACAGTTCCATCATTCTGTCGCTAAACGAACAGCTGGTCACACCGAGGTGCTTGCTGAGCGCCGATATTTATTAGTTTGGTCCTGCGTTTCCTTTCCTTCGCATATAACATAACGTCTTTTCTTCTCGCTTTCTGTCACGGTCTTTCACGTTTCATTCACCTACTCACGTCCTCCATTTTTCTCTCCTGTTTCAAATTTGCATCCCACAATGCCTTGCGCGAACACGGAAAGCCCACCACGTGATGTGATGCATGATGTAGTATCTTGAATTGGGTCAAATAGTGGAGAATTTAGGGCCACGTGGCCCAAAATTCATTAACTGTTCTATTTTTTAAAAACCTAATAAAATTGGAAGTCTGTGATTCAAATTCAGTGGCTTTCAGTCCACTAAACAAAAATAATTAGGTTTTGGGGAAAATTCTTTTTATGACCTACACTTAAAATCTGAAAGGCGGTCTAGCTTTAAATAATATCTTCTGGATTTTTTTTTCATGGTATATCAGATATATCCCTTTCAGCTAACATGAAAGTGAACGAGTCGAAGATGAGTAGCTTAACTGAACATATCTGATATACCATGAAAAACCCCAGCCAATATTATTATTAATAATACGTACACATTCCTTCCGGGTGTTCAACGCGTCTCTCCCTTTCAAAATTCTCTCAAAATCTTCCATATTTAACAAAGCAAACCTGGTGGCCATGTTTGTTTACAAATTGTCCCAGTTGCTCGCTAGCACGGAAGTTTTACATCTCCGATGTGTGACGTCACTTTGCCTTGACAACCATGCAATATCGTAAACCATATCCAACACTCATTCTCCATTGTGTAGTGATGTAATACACGCAAGATAAGCGATATGCTAGCGATATGCTAACGATATTGCATGCTATCAAACCAAATTAACGAAACCTGCTAGAAGGGAATAGAACATGTTTTTATTACATTGAAAAAAGTGTCCTGTATGTATAATAATCACTGGTATTCTATTCCGATGACGTCACTCCCACTGTGTTTTCCCGCTGACTAGACACGCGTTGTCAAAACAGTGAACCGATTCAAAATTCTCGTCTCGTCTTCTTCCGCTTATCCGGGACCGGGTCGCGGAGGCAGCAGTCTAAGCATGGAAGCCCAAACTTCCCTTTCCCCAGACACCTCGGCCAGCTCCTCGGGAAGAACACCGAGGCGTTTCCAGGTCAGCCGAGAGACATAGTCCCTCCAGCGTGTCCTGGGTCTTCCCCGGGGCCTCCTCCCGGGGGGACATGCCTGGAACACCTCCCCAGGGAGGCGTCCAGGAGGCATCCGAAAAAGATGCCCGAGCCACCTCAGCTGGTTCCTCTCGATGCTTTGGAGCAGCGGCTCTACTCCAAGCTCCTCCCGAGTGACTGTGCTTCTCACCCTATCTCCAAGGGAGTGCCCAGCCACCCTGCGAAGGAAACTCATTTCAGTCGCTTGTATCCGCGATCTTGTTCTTTCGGTCATTACCCAAAGCTCATGACCATAGGTTCAAAATTTAAATTCTTTTAATTAGCTTGTGTATTTTATTTTATTTTTTGGTAGATGTGTCCATATAATATAAAGAACATTACACGGTGGCACAAAGATACGAAGTTTATCTTCATGTTGAAAAATTTCACTCATATTTTACATCTATGATCTCCACAGAGGTCCAGATGATTAGTTTTTTGTTTCTTATCGTAAATGTTTCCCTGATCATGATTTATATCACATAAGTGATACAGGACTAACGTTTCACAGACAGGATGCTGCAGTATAAGCAGAATAAAACTGCTGTGACAGTAAAAATCATCGAGTTTGTAATGTAAACGCTAGTAGGCCACTTGCAGGAATTGGTCACGTGTCAATTTTCCCCATAGCAACAAGCCCGTGGTGGGCAAGCTAACTTGACATTCTTTGACAACCATAAGAGTTTGACTGGCGATGTGAAGCAATCCATTTCAATAATAGCTGTTTTTACCTTTTCTACTGTCTTTTTTGACCCGAACTTGTGTCTACTTGGGAAAAGTTTGTGGTTTTAACTTGTTGCAAGTTAAAGCCAATCATGATGCGAATAAATCTGCTTCTTATCGGCTTAAAAAAAAAAAATCTACAGATATCTCTATTTTCAAGAATCTTCACGCATTAAGCGAATGATAAAAAGGTAGAAAAGGAGAAATTATAAGTTATAAACATACCTGAGAAATCCGCCATTTCGCACGTGAATTTCTTTCGGCGTCGACCAACTTGAGTCCAAAAAAAACAAGCACTCTTATGGCCAATGATTCGCTTTAACTTATGACAGAAGTTAAAACCACAAACGTTTCCCAAGTACACACGAAAATTCGGGTTAAAAAAAAAAAAAAAAAAAAAACAGTAGAAAAGGTAAAAACAGCCGTTATAGAAATGGATTGCTTCGCATCACCAGTCAAACTCTTATGGTGATGATACACGGGGCAACTTTTTGGGCAATGTTGCCGAGCAAAGTTGCTGGCAACGGGCAACTAGGTGAGACACAGGGCAACTTTTCAGGGCAACAACAGTTAGCAACGGCAGTTTACAGTTAGCTAAAAAAAAATTGATGTCTTAATTTTTGCTGTGACCATTTAATCAAGCTGTCTGTTGTTTTTTAGAGCTTTGGTGAGGTAAATTCCTCCATATAGAATATTAAAATAACAACTTACCGGCGTAAAAACAGATGAGGAGTCTCTCCATCTCTTCACTCCACTGACACTGAGCAGCCGCCATATTTGTTTGAAATTTCTGATCCGAACCTCACCGGAGGTCACATGACTCGATACTCGCGTTCTGATTGGCTTATCTCAAAAAGTTGCCAGAGATTATCAAAACCATTCAGAAAGAAGCAATGTTGCCCAATCTCAATAGAAAAGAGTCAAAACGCAATTGCCCAGCAACATTGCTCGGCAACATTGCCCAAAAAGTTGCCCCGTGTATCATCACCATTAGGGTCGTCAAGGAATGTCAAGTTAGCTTGTCCACCACGAGCTTGTTGCTACGGGGAAAACTGACACGTGACCAGTTCCTGCGAATGGCCTATTCTGCTTCATCGCTGTGTCAGTGATTATTTCTTATAACCCTAACCCTACACACGCACTCTTCAGCTTCCTGCCCTCAGGGAAAAGGTACCGGAGCCTCTGGGCCCGCTCCACAGGACTACCGAATAGCTTCATCCACCAGGCTGTCAGGATGCGGAACTCTACCTACCCCCTACCCCTGGTCTGTAACACATTCACTCACACAAGAAACTCTCTCTCACCTGTTTGCACATCACACTACAAATCATTTGCATTACTGCTGTATCTGCTGCTATTGATCATTTGCACTACTGTTCATATAAACCTCATAAGCTGCTCTTCTAAGCACCTTCTCCGTTAGATATTGTACTGTATTTGCACTACTGCTATTTTGTACATTGATTTGAGTGTATTTTTACCTTCCCCACCCCCATTTCCGGTTGAGAGTACGCTGTGCGCATTCTGGCTGCCGCTTCTCGCCGGAGCTTTGTATTTTTCATCTTATTTTATTTTCTCTTTTTTGTGTTTGTGTAGCTTGATGTTTGAGTATTTTTGCCCGCCAGTTGTGGTGTAGCTCCGGACCCAGTTCTGGGCGT